>NC_041384.1:90257784-90266932 GCF_002162155.2 Triticum dicoccoides
CCGGTTGGGCCTTTGGCCGGTTGGGCCGGCCCGTTCGGGCGGCGGAGGCCAGCTGGGCCACTTGGCCCAGCAGGGGGGGGGGGTGTCTGTTGTTTTTGTTTTATTTTCTTTTTGGTTTTCGTTTTTTTCTTTCCTTTTGTATTTTCTTTTATTATTTCTTTTCTGCTTAAATCATTTAATCCATTTAGCCATTTTATAAAAATATGTCTGTTGCACTATAATTACCTTTGTAATATTCGTCAACCACCGAACAATTTTATTTTAAATTTTGAAAACTTTTGTTGTTTTCATCAATTTGAATTTTGAATTTGAACGGTTTCGAATTATTGCGAGGATAGCAACAGTAATCGGGATGACGTGCCATGATTAGCGTGGGATTACTGTAGCAAGATTATCCGGGCGTTACAAATCTCCTCCACTACAAGAAATCTCGTCCCGAGATTTTAGGAGGTAGAAGGAAACAGTGCGGGGTATTCATCACGCAGGCGATCCTCGCGTTCCCAGGTGGCTTCGTCTTCAGAGTGATTCGACCACTGGACCTTGAGGAATGTGATCGCCTTCTGGCGTGTGCGGCGTTCAGCTTGGTCGAGAATGCGGACCGGATGCTCTTTATAGGAGAGGTCCTGTTGCAATTCGAGCACTTCATGATCCACAGCTCGGATTGGGTCCTTGAAGCAACGGCGGAGTTGTGACACATGAAACACATCGTGAACCTGAGAAAGGTTCGGCGGAAGCTCCAATTGATATGCCACTTTTCCACGCCTTTCCAGAATAGTGAATGGGCCAATATAGCGAGGAGCTAGCTTGCCCTTGATCCCGAAGCGGTGAGCACCCTTCATTGGTGTAACGCGAAGATAGGCCTTTTCGCCGGGTTGATAGACCATGTCTTTATGATGACGGTCATACTGACTCTTCTGACGTGACTGAGCAGTCTTGAGATTCTCGCGAATAATGCGGACTTGATCTTCGGCATGTTGGATAATATCCGGACCAAAGAGTGGACGTTCCCCAGTTTCTGACCAGTTCAGAGGGGTTCGGCACTTTCGTCCATATAACACTTCGAAGGGGGCCATCTTCAGACTAGCTTGATAGCTATTATTATAAGAGAACTCAGCATACGGAAGAGATTCCTCCCATTTCTTGCCGAAGGAAATAACACAAGCTCGAAGCATGTCTTCGAGAACTTGGTTGACACGTTCAACTTGCCCTTGTGACTGAGGATGAAAAGCAGTGCTGAAAGACAGATGAGTGCCCATAGCTTCTTGGAAACTCGCCCAGAATCTTGAAGTGAATAAACTGCCACGGTCTGAACTGATAACCAGTGGAATACCGTGAAGCGAAACAATTCTGGACATGTAGAGAGTTGCAAGCTGACTAGCAGTGATCGTTTCTTTGACCGCCAGAAAATGTGCAACCTTAGAAAGTCGGTCAATGACGACAAGAATAGCATCATTACCTTTCTGCGATTTGGGGAATCCAGTAACGAAGTCCATCTCGACATGGTCCCATTTCCATTCAGGAATAGATATAGGTTGCAGAGTTCCAGCAGGCCTTTGATGTTCTGCTTTGATACGACGGCAAACGTCACATTCAGCAACATAACGAGCAATGTCTTGCTTCATGTTAGACCACCAGAATCTCTGACGAATGTCTTGATACATCTTCGTACTACCAGGATGGATACATAGAGGCGTATCATGAGCTTCTTTCATAACCTCCTGAGTCATATTCAGGTTTTCCTTCTTACACGGCACCACTAGGCGGCCTTTGGAGTACAAGGCGCCGTCATCAGCAATAGTGAAGGATGAGGAACTTCCTTCTTTGAGGTCTTGCTTAATCTTGTAGACTTCAGAGTCAAATCCCTGCATTGTCTTTATGGTGCCCACGAGATCGGGTTCAACAGCCAGGGTATAGAGGGAACCCTGGGAAACAACACGGAGATTCATCTTGCGGAACTCCGGAGGAGGGGGAGCGAGTGCACCCGGAGGAACAATATGGAGGTTTAGCTTTCTGAATTCTTCAACAAGTGAGGGCTGGACTTTGTGAACCTGGAGGTGGTTGCAGTAAGACTTGCGGCTCAAGGCATCAGCCATTACATTAGCCTTGCCTAGGGTATAGGAAATACCCAAATCAAAATCTGCAACAGTCTCCATCCATCTCTGCTGACGGAGGTTCAGGTCTGGCTGAGTAAACAGATACTTCAGACTTTGGTGGTCAGTGAAGATCTCGCAACGATTACCGAGTAGGTAATGTCGCCACTGTTTTAGCGCATGAATGACAGCAGCAAGTTCGAGGTCGTGAACTGGGTAGTTCTCTTCGTGAGGGCGCAATTTCCGAGAGGCATAAGCAACCACTTTGCGCTCTTGCATTAAGACACAGCCTAGTCCTTGACGGGAAGCGTCGCAGTAAATGACGAAGTCCTTCTTAGTATCAGGAGGAGCTAGTACTGGGGCAGAAGTTAACTTGTCCTTGAGTGCCTGGAAACTTTCCTGACATTTATCTGTCCATTGGAACTTGACGCCCTTATGCAATAGGTTAGTCAGAGGCCTGGCAATCTTGGAGAAGTTCTCGACGAATCGACGGCAGTAGCTGGCGAGACCGAGAAAACTTCTGACTTGCTTAACGTTCTTCGGAGGAGTCCAATCGAGAATAGCCTGAACTCGTTCAGGGTTAACGGCAATACCATCCTTAGAGATGACATGCCCAAGATAGGTTACTTCGGGAAGCCAGAATTCACATTTGGAGAACTTGGCATAAAGTTGATGCTCTCGTAGCTTTTCCAGCACGAGGCGAAGATGTTCAGCATGTTCCTCTTCGTTCTTGGAAAATACCAGAATATCATCCAGATAAACCACGACGAACTTGTCGAGGTAATCCATGAATATATAGTTCATCAGGCGAGAGAATGTGGCTGGAGCATTGGTTAAGCCGAAAGACATGACTGTGTACTCGTATGAACCATAACGAGTCACAAAGGCGGTCTTGGGGATATCTTCCTCACGAACACGGATCTGGTGGTAACCCAACCTCAAGTCGAGTTTAGAGAACACTAATGAACCAGCCAATTGATCATACAGATCATTGATCCGAGGAAGAGGATACTTATTCTGAATGGTAGCTTGATTTATAGGACGGTAGTCTTGGACCAATCGGTTTGTCCCATCTTTCTTCTTGACAAAGAGAGAAGGTGCTCCCCAAGGAGAGCAACTTGGGCGAATGAAACCACTTCGAAGAGATTTATCGATTTCCTCCTTAAGCTCAAGGAGTTCATGCGGCGGCATCTTGTAGGGTCGCTTGGCTATAGGAGTGGTGCCTGGTTTCAAGTCGATGACGAATTCGACAGCTCTAGCAGGGGGAATCCCTGGGAGTTCTTCAGGAAAGACGTCTAAGAATTCACGCACGACGGGAATATTTTCAATGCCCTCTAGAGGTGTAGCGTTCAATGCGTTTAAGGCATAAAGCCTGGCCTCGACATTCCGAACCAGATGAGCATCGTAGCTAATTATTTCATCAGAAGGGTGTAGCAGATGGACGGTCTTGGTGGCGCAAACGATAGAAGCAGTATGCGCCTTTAACCAATCCATTCCTAGAATGAGATCAATGCTACAGGACTTCAGTACGATGGGAGAGACAAGGAATTCCAGTCCTTCGATTTCTACAGGGACGTCGTTGCAAATCATGGAGGTTCGACATTGGCCCGCAGGGGTGTGCACTAATAGTGAAGCATTCATGTCCTCACATTTAATGTCGTGCAAGCATGCAAAATCTTCTGACATGAATGAATGCGATGCACCTGTATCGAATAAAACAGATGCTGGTACTGAATTTACGAGGAGTGTACCCATCACAGTAGCAGGCTGGTCTTGAGCTTCATTCAGATCAATGTGGTTGGCATGAACACGGCCATAAGACTTGGCATTGTTGTTGCGGGCCTGGTTGTTCCCACGGCCAGTTGCTGGAAGGGCCAGTTGATTCTGTTTCTGGTTGCATTCCCTAGCACGGTGCCCTGGTTGTCCGCACCTGAAGCACAACCCATTCTCGGGGGTAGGAACAGGAGCTTGGGGTGGTGGAGCTGGAAGCCTCGGCTGCCTAGTTGGAGCAGCCGGCAGACGAGGTGCGGCATAAGACTGCCTTGGGGCAGGTGCAGTTGGACGGTACATGCTGTTCGGGATCCATATCTTACGCTTCTGCGAGGGCGGGCCCGAAGATGAGCCCGTGTCACGGTTGCGCCTTTGAGAGCTCTGGTGTTCTTGCAGACCAGTCTCGACATTGATGGCCTTGTTCACCAAGGTGGCGAAATCGGCAAAGTCATGCACTAGAAGTGTGAGCTTGATGTCAGCTTGAAGGCCTTCACGGAACTTCTCCTGTCTGCGAGCATCAGTTGCAATGTCTTCTTCAGCATAGCGGGATAAGTCTAGAAACTCCCGCTGATAAGCTTCCATAGTTTTGTTGCCCTGTGTGAGGTTGCGGAACTCACGCTTCTTCCTGTCCATGACTCCCTGAGGAATGAAGCGGGCACGGAAGGTAGCCTGAAAGTCTGGCTAGGAGATGATTGTCCCAACTGGCAGAGTACGCCTGTGGCTGTCCCACCATTGCGCTGCGGGTCCCTTTAGAAAGAATGAAGCAAAAGTGACATAGCTGGCAGGGGCTACATCAGCAGACTCCATCTCATAGGTGATGTCACGGAGCCAGTCATCAGCATCAAGCGGCTGGGTTGAGCTGCGGTACACACTTGGGTTGAGGCGTATGAAATCCTGCAGAGTGGTTGTGTTTGGATGCTGGTTCATATTGGGGCGAGGAAACTGAGCCATCATGTTTTCCATGAACTGGCGATTCATCTCAAGCTGTTGGATCATACCAGCCATGTACTCAGGCGGTGGTGGGAAGTTGCCACCACGACCACGACCAGCTGGTCTAACCATCCTGTTAATATATAACAGGGGTAGTTCAGTATTGAGAAATTTGCATAGACAAGAGTCATTCATGATGAAACATGCATAATGAAAGGAGCACGACAGATACCACATAGATAGTCGGCATAACTTACAAAAGGGGTCGGACATAGAGTTCAGTACACAGAGTTTAGTACATATATTAAGTCATCATAGGCGGCACGCAGGCTCGCGAGTGCATCTAAGACTAATGAGCAAGACTACATCAGTCCCAGGAGGTACTGTGAAGGTAGCTGTAACCTGACAGGTGGTAGTGAGGCAACGGATAGTCCTCCACGTCAATGGCCTGGGGGCCGCGGATACTCTGGTGTAGAACCCGACGCTCAGGTGGCAGAAGAGGACCAAGTGCGGGAGAGTAGCCTCCCACCTCTGGCCATCCGACACCGTGGGGCATCACTGTCCTGGCTG
The DNA here is from genome assembly GCF_002162155.2 of Triticum dicoccoides. NCBI lineage: Eukaryota > Viridiplantae > Streptophyta > Magnoliopsida > Poales > Poaceae > Triticum > Triticum dicoccoides. The sequence goes on from NC_041384.1 coordinate 90,263,145, forward strand.
GGTAGATCGCAGAACGCGGCAGCTGTCCAGACCGGACAAAGGGGTGCAACCGCGTCAGAGCCCTGTAAAGGTGCTGACGAGTGGTGTACAACTCGTGGCGAAGAGCTCTGTTAGCTCGGTCCAGCCCATCCGCATGCAGAACCAGGCGTTGATGGTGGAAAGGCTCTCGGGTGACGGTGGAGTAGGCGGCAGTGTAGTATCCCTCCGCACCAACGTCAGATGCGATAGGAATGTGCCTGAAAGGGGAAGTGTCCAATGCCTGATACTCTCCACGAAGACGTGTCAGAGCAGCATGAGCCGCATCGTGGACTGCCATCTCGATGGTCACTCCAACACCATGAGCGGTGTGCAGCACGGTAGTGGACTCATACTCCCGAGAGTAGAGGTGGACGATGGCACGGTACTGCTCCTGGTTAAAGTCCTGGTACTCCTCGTAGACGGTGTACTCAGGGTGCCAGCAATAACCCAGATAGGTCATCATATCAGCTAGCACAGCAGGTGATCCTGAGGCACCAATGGCCGCAGTGTGGCGCACGACCTGCCTCGTGGGTTCCATCTGAAAACAAAGATGTTTCAATGGAGTCAAATGACAACATGGGCACTATTCAAAATGCTATCCTACAGAATAACTATGGCTTATCCAACTTCGGGGTGAACGTGGTAACGGGATCCTAATGTTAGAGTTAGTAAATTCGTTTAACCCGAGTAGAAAAGAGTTCAGAGTCCCAGAGTAAAGGTCGAGGAGTAAAAGATCCTAGTACCACCCGATGGCGACGTGGGCCCGTAAGGCACACAGCCAAGTTAGTAAAAGTTTTTGTAATGTCTAGACTCGACTTCGGCCAAGGAGTGTGGAAGGGGGATTCCTACAGGCAGTCGGCTCTGATACCAACTTGTGACGCCCCCGATTCAATCGTACACTAATCATGCACGCAAATGTGTACGATCAAGATCAGGGACTCACGGGAAGATATCACAACACAACTCTACAAATAAAATAAGTCATACAAGCATCATAATACAAGCCGGGGGCCTCGAGGGCTCGAATACAAGTGCTTGATCATAGACGAGTCAGCGGAAGCAACAATATCTGAGTACAGACATAAGTTAAACAAGTTTGCCTTAAGAAGGCTAGCACAAACTGGGATACAGATCGAAAGAGGCGCAGGCCTCCTGCCTGGGATCCTCCTAAACTACTCCAGGTCGTCATCAGCGGGCAGCACGTAGTAGTAGGCACCTCCAGTGAAGTAGGGGTCGTCGTCGACGGTGGCGTCTGGCTCCTGGACTCCAACATCTGGTTGCAACAACCAGAAAGAAGGGAAAGGGGAAAAAAGGGGGGAGAAAGCAACCGTGAGTACTCATCCAAAGTACTCGCAAGCAAGGAGCTACACTACATATGCATGGGTATATGTGTAAGGAGGCCATATCAGTGGACTGAACTGCAGAATGCCAGAATAAGAGGGGGATAGCTAATCCTGTCGAAGACTACGCTTCTCGCAGCCACCGTCTTGCATCAAGTAAAAGAGAGTAGATTGAAGTCCTCCAAGTAGCATCTCCAAATAGCATCTCATAGCATAATCCTACCCGGCGATCCCCTCCTCATAACCCTGAGGTAGAGCGACCACCGGTTGTATCTGGCACTTGGAAGGGTGTGTTTTATTAAGTATCCGGTTCTAGTTGTCATAAGGTCAAGGTACAACTCCAAGTCGTCCTGTTACCGAAGATCACGGCTATTCGAATAGATTAACTTCCCTGCAGGGGTGCACCACATAACCCAACACGCTTGATCCCATTTGGCCGGACACACTTTCCTGGGTCATGCCCGGCCTCAGAAGATCAACACGTCGCAGCCCCACCTAGGCAAAACAGAGAGGCCAGCACGCCGGTCTAAACCTAAGCGCACAGGGGTCTGGGCCCATCGCCCTGAGCACACCTGCACGTTGCGTGGGCGGCCGAAAGCAGACCTAGCCTACTGGCGTTCCAGTCCAATTCGGCGCGCGCCGCTCCGTCGCTGACGTCTGAAGTGCTTCGGCTGATACCACGACGTCGGGATACCCATAACTACTCCCACGTAGATGGTTAGTGCGTATAGGCTCGTAGCCAACTCAGATCAAATACCAAGATCTCGTTAAGCGTGTTAAGTGTCCGCGAACGCCGAACAGGGCCAGGCCCACCTCTCTCCTAGGCGGTCTCAACCTGCCCTGTCGCTCCGCCACAAAGATCCACACAGAGGGCCGTCGGGACAAAGGTCCTTTCAGCCCCCAATCCGTGAATCACTCGCGGGTACTCTTCGAGCTGACCCGACTTTAGTCACCATCTGTATAGTATGTATGTATGTATAGTATATACCCGTGATCACCTCCGAGTGATCACGGCCCAATAGTATAGCAAGGCAGACTGACAAGAATGTAGGGCCAATAATGATAAACTAGCATCCTATACTAAGCATTTAGGATTGCAGGTAAGGTATCAACAGGTGTAGCAACAATGTCAGGCTATGCATCAGAATAGGATCAACGGAAAGCAGTAACATGCTACACTACTCTAATGCAAGCAGTATAGAGTAGAATAGGCGATATCTGGTGATCAAGGGGGGGGGGCTTGCCTGGTTGCTCTGGCAAGAGAGAGGGGTCGTCAACTCCGTAGTCGAGCTGGGCAGCAGCAGCGTCGGTCTCGTAGTCTACCGGAGAGAAGAGGGGGAAGAAACAATGAATACCAAGTAAACAGATGCATATCGATGCATGACATGTCAAGAAGCGATGCTAGGCGTGCCCTAACGTGGTATGAGGTGGTACTGGTTAAGGGGGGAATCATCCGGGAAAGTATTCCCGGTGTTTCGTGTTTTCGGGCATAGGAGCCGGAGGGGGAAAGTTGCGGGTTCGATAGGTTAGGGGGGTGTGGCGGACGAACGGACTGCGTATCCGGAATCGTCTCGTCGTTCTGAGCAACTTTCATGTTGAAAATATTTTAATCCGAGTTACGGATTAAAAGATATGATTTTCTAAAGATTTTATTAATTTCTGGAATTTATTTAATTATTTAATTAATTCGGAAATTGGATTTATGACGTCAGCATGATGTCATGTTGACGTCAGCAGTCAGCAGGGTTGACTTGGTCAACCTGACATGTGGGTCCCGTGGGACCCACCTGTCATACTCTATTTGGGTAACTAGGGTTTAGGCTAAACTAATTACTGTTTAATTAGACTAACAGGTTAATTAGATTAATTAAGTAGGATTAATTAACTTAATTAATTTAGTCAATTAATTAAATAATTATTATTATTATTTATTTATTTTAATTCTTTTTCTTTTTTTTTAACAGGGGCATGGGGGCCACTGGGCAGTGGCCCAAAGGCCAAACCGGGTGCGGGCGTGCGGTTACCGGGCACAGGGGCTCGCGGGTGCGAGCGTTCATGCCCGAGGCCCCATCCAGGCGCGACAGGGAGAAGGCCCCTGGGGCGCGGCGAGGTCGCCGGCGACGGGGAAGCCGGCGAGCGCTTGCGGGGTGGCAGACGACGCGGGGGCGAGGTGCGAGCGGGTGCGGCCTCGCGCGAGCATGCGGGACGCGTAGGCGCGACGAGCAGGGGCTGCCAGGGGAGAGCAACGGCATGCAGGCGCGGCCAGGGGCGCCGGGGCGCGGCGGCCGCGGCAGGGGAGCCGCACGGGGAAGCGGGGAGGGGCCGGGGACGGGACGGCCCGGCGCGGCAGGGCGCGGGCGACGGTGGTGGCCGAGGCGGGGGAGCACGGGGCCAGCGTCGCCGGAGGGAGAGGAGGCCGGGGTGCGGTCA
>NC_041384.1:90267671-90295224 GCF_002162155.2 Triticum dicoccoides
GTGGGGTTGGCCGGTTGGGCCTTTGGCCGGTTGGGCCGGCCCGTTCGGGCGGCGGAGGCCAGCTGGGCCACTTGGCCCAGCAGGGGGGGGGTGTCTGTTGTTTTTGTTTTATTTTCTTTTTGGTTTTCTGTTTTTTCTTTCCTTTTGTATTTTCTTTTATTATTTCTTTTCTGCTTAAATCATTTAATCCATTTAGCCATTTTATAAAAATATGTCTGTTGCACTATAATTACCTTTGTAATATTCGTCAACCACCGAACAATTTTATTTTAAATTTTGAAAACTTTTATTGTTTTCATCAATTTGAATTTTGAATTTGAACGGTTTCGAATTATTGCGAGGATAGCAACAGTAATCGGGATGACGTGCCATGATTAGCGTGGGATTACTGTAGCAAGATTATCCGGGCGTTACACCTACATGGGCTTTAATGGAAGAGAGAGGAAGCGGCCAAGAGGTGGCTCCCCCCTCCCCAAGCCCAATCCAAATTGGGAAGGGGGCCGGCCCCCTTTCCTTCTTCTCCTCTTCCCCTTCCTTCCCCCTCCTATTAGGACTAGGAAAGGGGGGAAACCTACTCCTAGTAGGAGTAGGAATCCCCCCTTGGGGCGCACCATGAGGGCCGGCCGGCCCCCTTGTCCCCTCGTTTATATACGGGGGAGCGAGGCACCCCATAGACATACAAGTTGACAATTGTTTTAGCCGTGTGTGGTGCCCCCCTCCACAGATACACACCTCGGTCATATTGTCGTAGTGCATAGGTGAAGCCCTGCGCCGGTAACTTCATTATCACCGTCAACATGCCGTCGTGCCGACGAAACTCTCCCTCCGCCCCAACTAGATCAAGAGTACGAGGGACGTCACCGAGCTGAACGTGTGCAAATCACGGAGGTGTCGTGCGTTCGGTACTTGATCGGTTGGATCGTGAAGATGTTCGACTACATCAACCGCGTTTCTTGACGCTTCCGCTTTCGGTATACGTGGGTACATAGACATACTCTCCCTCTCGTTGTTATGCATCCCTAGATAGATCTTGCGTGATCATAGGAATATTTTTGAAATACTGTATTCCCCAATAGTGGCATCCGAGCCAGGTCTATGCATAGATGTTATATGCACGAGTAGAACACAAAGGAGTTGTGGGTGTGGGTATGTACATCTTGCTTCCCGTCACTAGTTGTTTCTTGATTCAGCAGTATTTTTGGATGAAGCGGCCCGGACCAACATTACATGACCGCGTTCATGAGACTGGTTCTACCGACGTGCTTTGCACACAGGTGGCTGGCGGGTGTCAGTTTCTCCAACTTTAGTTGAATCGGATTCGATGAACAATGTTGTTTATGAAGATCAAAAAGCAATCACTATACCGTGTTGTGGTTTTTGATGCGTAGGTAAGAATGGTTCTTGCTAAGCCCGTAGCATCCACATAAAACTTGCAATAACAAAGTAGAGGACGTCTAATTTGTTTTTGCAGGGCATGTTGTGATGTGATATGGTCAAGACGTGATTATATAAATTGTTGTATGAGATGATCATGTTTTGTAACATAGTTATCAGCAACAGGCAGGAGCCATATGGTTGTCGCTTTATTGTATGAAATGCAATCGCCATGTAATTGCTTTACTTTATCACTAAGAGGTAGCGATAGTCGTAGAAGCAATAGTTGGCGAGATGACAACGATGCTTCGATGGAGATTAAGGTGTCAAGTAGGTGATGATGGTGATCATGAAGGTGCTTTGGGGATGGAGATCAAAGGCACAAGATGATGATGGCCATATCATATCACTTATATTTGATTGCATGTGATCATCATCCTTTATGCATCTTATTTTGCTTAGTTCGGCGGTAGCATTATAAGATGATCTCTCACTAAATTTCAAGGTACAAGTGTTCTCCCTGAGTATGCACCGTTGCTACAGTTCGTCGTGCCGAGACACCACGTGATGATCGGGTGTGATAAGCTCTATGTTCACATACAACAGGTGCAAGCCAGTTCTGCATACGCAGAATACTCGGGTTATACTTGACGAGCCTAGCATATGCAGATATGGCCTCGGAACACTGAGACCGAAAGGTCGAGCATGAATCATATAGTAGATATGATCAACATAGTGATGTTCACCATTGAAAACTACTCCTTCTCACGTGATGATCGGACATGGTTTAGTTGATATGGATCACATGATCACTTAGATGATTAGAGGGATGTCTATCTAAGTGGGAGTTCTTAAGTAATATGATTAATTGAACTTTAATTTATCATGAACTTAGTACATGATAGTATTTTGCATGTCTATGTTATTGTAGATAAATGGCCCGTGCGATTGTTCCGTTGAATTTTAATGTGTTCCTAGAGAAAGCTAAGTTGAAAGATGATGGTAGAAACTACACAGACTGGGTCCGTAACTTGAGGATTATCCTCATTGCTGCACAAAAGAATTATGTCCTTGATGCACTGCTAGGTGATGGGCCTATTGCAGGAGCATATGCAGACGTTATGAACTTTTGGCAAGCTCAGTATGCTGGCTACTTGATAGTTTAGTGCGCCATGCTTTATGGCTTAGAACCGGGACTTCAAAACATTTTGAACGCCATGGAGCATATGAGATGTTCCAAGAGTTGAAATTGGTATTTCATACTCATGCCCGTGTGAAGAGGTGTGAGACCTCTGACAGTACTTTGCCTACAAGATGGAGGAGAATAGCTCAACCAGTGAGCATGTGCTCAGATTGTCTGGGTACTACAATCGCTTGAATCAACTGGGAGTTAATCTTCCAGATAAGATAGTGATTGATAGAGTTCTCTAGTCACTATCGCCAAGTTATTGGAACTTCATGATGAACTATAATGTGTAAGGGATGACGAGACCACTAGTTTCAAGTAAAAGGGCAAGGGAAAGAAAGGGAACTTCAATAAGAATGGAAAGCAAGTTTCCACTCCCATGAAGAAGCCCAAAGTTAGACCCAAGCCTGAAACTAAGTGCTTCTACTGCAAAGGAAATGGTCACTGGAAGTGGAACTTCCCTAGATACTTGGCAGATAAGAAGGATGGCAAAGTGAACAAAGGTATATTTGATATAGATGATTGATGTGTACTTTACTAGTGCTTATAGAAACCCCTCAGTATTTGATACTGGTTCAGTTGCTAAGAGTAGTAACTCAAAACGGGAGTTGCAAAATAAACAGATACTAGTTAAGGGCGAGGTGATGGTGTGAGTTGGATGTGATTCCAAGGTTGATAAGATCACCATTGCACACTCCATTTACCTTCGGGATTAGTGTTGAACCTAAAATAAATGTTATTTGGTGTTTGCATTGAGCATAAATATGATTGGATCATGTTTATTGCAATACGGTTATTCATCAAAGTCAAAGAATAATTGTTGTTCTATTTACATGAATAAAACCTTCTATGGTCATACACTCAATATAAATGGTTTATTGAATCTCAGTCACAATGATACACATATTCATAATATTGAAGCCAAAAGATGCAAAGTTAATAATGACAGTGCAACTTATATGTGGCACTGCCATTTAGGTCATATTGGTGTAAAGCGCATGAAGAAACTCCATGATGATGGACTTTTGGAATCACTTGGTTATGAATCACTTGATGCTTACGAACCATGCCTCATGGGCAGTATGACTAAGACTCCATTCTTCGGAACAATTGAGCGAGCAACAGACTTGTTGGAAATAATGCATACTGATGTGTGCGGTCCAATGAGTGTTGAGGCTCGCGGCGGGTATCGTTATTTTCTGACCTTCACAGATGATTTGAGCTAATACGAGTATATCTACTTGATGAAACATAAGTCTGAAACATTTTGAAAAGTTCAAAGAATTTCGGAGTGAAGTGGAAAATCATCGTAACAAGAAAATAAAGTTTCTACAATCTGATCGCAGAAACAAATATTTGAGTTACGAGTTTGGTCTTCATTTGAAACAATGTGGAATAGTTTCCCAACTCACGCCACCTGGAACACCACAATGTAATGGTGTGTCCGAACATCATAATCGTACTTTATTAGATATGATGCAATTTATAATGTCTCTTACCGAATTACCACTATCGTTTTGGGGTTATGCATTAGAGACAGCTGCATTCACGTTAAATAGGGCACCATCTAAGAATCTGTTGAGACGACACCGTATGAACTCTGGTTTAGCAAGAAACCTAAGCTATCGTTTCTTAAAGTTTGGGGTTGCGATGCTTATGTGAAGAAGTTTCAACCTGATAAGCTCAAACCCAAATCAGAGATGTGTGTCTTCATAGGATACCCAAAAGAAGCTATTGGGTACACCTTCTATAACAGATACGAAGGTAAGATCTTTGTTGCTAAGAGTGGATCCTTTCTATAGAAGGAGTTTCTCTCGAAAGAAGTGAGTGGGAGGAAATTAGAACTTGATGAGGTAATTGTACCTGCTCCCATATTGGAAAGTAGCTCATCACAGAAATCAGTTCTAGTGATTCCTACACCAATTAGTGAGGAAGCCAATGATGATGATCATGAAAACTTCTCATCAAGTTACTACCGAACCTCGTAGGTCAAACAGAGTAAGATCCGCACCAAACTGGTATGGTAATCCTGTTTTGGAGGTCATGTTACTTGACCATGACAAACCTACGAACTATGGGGAAGCGATGATGAGCCCAGATTCCGCAGAATGGCTTGAGGCCATGAAATCTGAGATAGAATCCATGTATGAGAACAAAGTGTGGACTTTGGTGGACTTGCCCGTTGATCGGCAAGCCATTGAGAATAAATGGATCTTTAAGAGGAAGACGAACGCTGATAGTAGTGTTACTATCTACAAAGCTCGAATTGTCGCAAAAAGTTTTCGACAAGTTCAAGGTGTTGACTACGATGATATTTTATCACTCGTAGCGATACTTAAGTCTGTCTGAATCATGTTAGCAATTGCCACATTTTATGAAATCTTGCAAAGGGATGTCAAAACTGCATTCCTTAATGGATTTCTTAAAGAAGAGTTGTATATGATACAACAAGAAAGTTTTGTCAGTCCTAAAGGTGCTAACAAAGTCTACAAGCTTCAGCGATCCATCTATGGACAGGTGCAAACATCTCGGAGTTGGAACATAAGCTTTGATGAGTTCATCAAATCATATGGTTTCATACAGACTTGCGGTGAAGCCTATATTTACAAGAAAGTGAGTGGGAGCACTACAACCTTTCTAATAAGTATATGTGAATGACATATTCTTGATCGGAAATGATGTAGAATTTTCTGGAAAGCATAAACGAGTGTTTGAAAGTAGTTTTTTAAAGAAAGACCTTGGTGAAGCTACTTACATATTTGGCATCAAGATCTATAGAGATAGATCAAGACGCTTGATATATTTTTCAATCAGTACATACCATGACAAGATTTTGAAGTAGTTCAAAATGGAACGGTCAAAGAAGGAGTTCTTGCCTGTGTTGCAAGGTGTGAAGTTGAGTAAAGACTCAAAACACGACCATGACAGAAAATAGAAAGAGAATGAAAAGTCATTGCCTATGCCTCAACCATACGTTCTATAGAGTATGTTATGCTGTGTACCAGACCTATTGTGTACCTCACCAAGAGTTTGGCAAGAGGGTACAATAGTGATCCAGGAGTGGATCACTGGACATTGGTCAAAATTATCCTCAGTGGAATAAGGATATATTTCTCGGTTATGGAGGTGACAAAAAGCTCGTCATAAAGAGTTATGTCGATGCAAGCTTTGACACCGATCTGGATTACTCTAAGTCTCGATCTAGATACATATTGAAAGTGGGAGTGATTAGCTAGCAGAGTAGCTCCGTGCAGAGCATTGTAGACATAGAAAATTTGCAAAATACATACTTCTCTGAATGTGGCAGACCCGTTGACTAAATTTCTCTCACAAGCAAAACATAATCACTCTTTGGGTGTTAATCACATAGCGATGTGAACTAGATTATTGACTCTAGTAAACCCTTTGAGTATTAGTCACAAGGAGATGTGAACTAATCACATAAAGATGTGAACTATTGGTGTTAAATCACATGGCGATTTGAACTAGATTATTGACTCTAACGCAAGTAGGAGACTGAAGGAAATATGCACTTGAGGCAATAATAAAGTTGTTATTTATATTTCCTTATATCATGATAAATGTTTGTTATTCATGCTAGAATTGTATTAACCGGAAACTTAGTACATGTGTGAATACATAGACAAACACAGTGTCCCTAGTATGCCTTTACTTTACTAGCTCATTAATCAAAGATGGTTAAGTTTCCTAGCCATAGATATGTGTTGTCATTTGATGAACGGGATCACATCATTAGAGACTGATGTGATGGACAAGACCCATCTGTTAGCTTAGCACTATGATCGTTTAGTTTACTGCTATAGCTTTCTTCACGACTTATACATGTTCCCCAGTCTATAAGATTATGCAACTCCCGAATACCGGAGGAACACCTTGTGTGCTATCAAACGTCACAACGTAACTGGGTGATTATAAAGATGCTCTACAGGTGTCTCCGATGGTGTTTGTTGAGTTGGCATAGATCGAGATTAGGATTTGTCACTCCGATTGTCGGAGAGGTATCTCTAGGCCCTCTCGGTAATGCACATCACTATAAGCCTTGCAAGCAACGTGACTAATGAGTTAGTTACGGAATGATGCATTACAAAACGAGTAAAGAGACTTGCCAGTAACGATATTGAACTAGGTACGATCATACCGATGATCGAATCTCGGGAAAGTAACATACCGATGACAAAGAGAACAATGTATGTTGTTATGCGGTTTGACCGATAAAGATCTTTGTAGAACATGTAGGAACCAATATGAGCATCCAGGTTCCTCTATTGGTATTGACCTGAGATGAGCCTCGGTCATGTTTACATAGTTCTCGAACCCGTAGGGTCCGCACGCTTAACGTTCGATGACAATCGGTATTATGAGTTTATGTGATTTCATGTACCGAAAGTAGTTCAGAGTCCCGGATGTTATCACGAACATGATGAGGAGTCTCGAAATGGTCGATACATGAAGATTGATATATTGGGAGGTTATGTTTGGACACTGGAATGGTTTCGGATGAGTTCGGGCATATACCGGAGTACTGAGGGTTACCAGAACCCCCGGGGGATTAATGGGCCTACATGGGCTTTAGTTAAAGAGAGAGGAAGGGGCCAAGAGGTGGGAGCGCCCCCCCCCCCCCAAGCTCAATACCAATTGGGAAGGGGTCAGGCCCCCTTTCCTTCTTCTCCTGTTGCCCTTCCTTCCCCCTCCTATTAGGACAAGGAAAGGGGGAAACCTACTCCTAGTAGGAGTAGGAATCCACCTTTGGGGCGCACCATGAGGGCCGGCCGGCCCCCTCCTCCCCTCCTTTATATATGGGGGAGGGGGTCATAACCCACAAGTATAGGGGATCGCAACAGTTTTTGATAAGTAAGAGTGTCAAACCCAATGAGGAGCTAAAGGCAGAACAAATATTCCCTCAAGTTCTATCGACCACCGATACAATTCTACGCACGCTTAATGTTCGCTTTACCTAGAACAAGTATGAAACTAGAAGTACTTTGTAGGTGTTGTTGGATAGGTTTGCAAGATAATAAAGAGTACGTAAATAAAAGTAGGGGCTGTTTAGATAAAGACACAACTAAGTTAGTTTTAGTAAAGAGCTTGTTGTTACGAGAAAGTTATTTGTCCCTAGGCAATCGATAACTAGACCGATAATCACTATTGCAATTTTATATGAGGGAGAGGCATAAGCTAACATACTTTCTATACTTGGATCATATGCACTTATGATTGGAACTCTAACAAGCATCCGCAACTACTAAAGATCATTAAGGTAAAACCCAACCATAGCATTAAAGCATCAATTCCTCTTTATCCCATATGCAACAACCCCCTTACTCGGGTTTGTGTTTCAGTCACTCACGCAACCCACTATAAGTGAATCATGAATGTATTGCAACACCCTACAGCGGGGATCCCTCACGCTTGCGCGACACAGAGAGCACCATAGGACAGCACCAATAATAAAACATGCAACTCAAACCAATCACGATCATCAAATAACCCATAGGACAAAACAGATCTACTCAAACATCATAGGATAGCCATACACCATTGGGAAATAATATATAGCGTTGAGCACCATGTTTAAGTAGAGAATACAGCAGGTAAGAGAGAGGTTACACCTCTGCATAGAGGGGGGAAGAGTTGGTGATGATGGCGGTGAAGTTGTAGGTGAAGATTGCGGTGATGATGATGGCCACGGCAGCATTCCTGCGCCACCGGTAGAGAAGGGGAGAGGGGGCCCCTTCGTCTTCTTCTTCCTTGACCTCCTCCCTAGATGGGAGAAGGGTTTCCCCTCTAGTCCTTGGCCTCCATGGCATGGGAGGGGCGAGAGCCCCTCTGAGATTGGATCTTTCTCTCTGTCTCTCTCTGTTTCTGCGTTCTCAAATTCTATCCTTTCACCGTTTCTTATATTCCCAGAGATCCGTAACTCCAATTGGGCTGAAATTTTAACACGATCTCTATCCGGATATTAGCTTTCTTGCGGCGAATGAAGGGCATCAACCGCCTTATAGGGTGGCCACAAGGGTCAGGGGTGCGCCCCCTACCTCATGGCCCCCTCGGGCATCGTCTCGCGTGGATTTTTCTTCCCCAAAATCATATATATTCCAAAAAAATCTCCATCAGTTATTATCTCGTTTGGACTCTGTTTGATATGGTTATTCTGCGAAACAAAAAACATGCAACAAACAGGAACTAGCACTGGGCACTGGATCAATATGTTAGTCCCAAAAATAGTATAAAAAGTTGCCAAAAGTATATGAAAGTTGAATAATATTGGCATGGAAAATCAAAAATTATAGATACGGTGGAGACGTATCAGGGGCACCCCATAGACACACAAGTTGACAATTGTTTTAGCCATGTGCGGTGCCCCCTGCACAGATACACACCTCGGTCATATCGTCGTAGTGAAGGAAATATGACTAAAGGCAATAATAAAGTTATTAATTATGTCCTTATTTCTTGATAAATGTTTATTATTCATGCTTGAATTGTATTAACTGGAAACTTAGTACATGTGTGGATACAGAGACAACAAAGTGTCAATAGTATGCCTCTACTTGACTAGCTCGTTGAATCAAAGATGGTTAAGTTTCCTAGCCATAGACATGAGTTGTCATTTGATTAATGGGATCACATCATTAGAGAATGATGTGATTGACTTGACCCATTCCGTTAGCTTAGCACTTGATCGTTTAGTATATTGCTATTGCTTTCTTCATGACATATACATGTTCCTATGACTATGAGATTATGCAACTCCAGGATACCGGAGGAACACTTTGTGTGCTACCAAACGGCACAACGTAATTGGGTGATTATAAAGGTGCTCTACATGTGTCTCCGATGGTACTTGTTGAGTTGGCATAGATCGAGATTAGGATTTGTCACTCTGATTGCCGGAGAGGTATCTCTGGGCCCTCTCGGTAATACACATCATTCTAAGCCTTGCAAGCAATGTGACTAATGCGTTAGTTGTGGGATGACGCATTACGGAACGAGTAAAGAGACTTTCTAGTAACGAGATTGAAATAGGTATTGAGATAACGATGATCAAATCTCGGGCAAGTAACATAACGATGACAACGGGAACAACGTATGTTATTATGCGGTTTAACCGATAAAGATTTTCGTAGAATATGTAGGAACCAATATGAGCATATAGGTTCCGCTATTGGTTATTGACCGGAGATGAGTCTCGGTCATGTCTACATAGTTCTCGAACCCGTAGGGTCCGCACGCTTAACGTTCTGCGACGATTTGTATTATGAGTTATGTGATTTGATGACCGAAGTTTGTTTAGAGTCCCTGATGAGATCGGGGACATGACGAGGAGTCTCGAAATGGTCGAGACGTAGATATCTATATATTGGAAGGTTATATTCGGTCATCAGAAAGGTTCCGAGTGATTCAGGTATTTTTCGGAGTACGAGAGAGTTACGGGAACTTGTATTGGGCCTTAATGGGCCATACGGAAAAGGAGAGAAAGGCCCCAAGGGTGGCCACGCCCCTTCCCCATGGACTAGTCTGAATTAGACTAGGGAAAGGGGGCGCCCCCTTCCTTCCTTCTCCTTCTCCCTTCCCTTTTTCCTATTCCACGTGGGAGGTGGAATCCTACTAGGACTAGGGAGTCCTAGTAGGACTCCATACTTTGGATACGCCCTATCAGGGACGGCCTCCTCCTCCCTCCATCCTTTATATACGTGGCCAGGGGGCACCCCATAGACACACAAGTTGATCATTGATCTCTTAGCCGTGTGCGGTGCCCCTCTCCACCATAATCCACCACGGTCATATCGTCGTAGTGCTTATGCGAAGCCCTGCGCCGGTAGCTTCATCATCACTATCATCATGCTGTCGTGTTGACGAGTCTCTCCCTCGACACTCTGCTAGATCGTGAGTTCTTGGGACGTCACCGAGCCAAACATGTGCAGATCGCGAAGGTGTCATACTTTCGGTGCTAGGATCGGTCGGTCGTGAAGACATACGACTACATCAACCGCGTTGTCCTAACGCTTCCTCTTATAGTCTACGAGGGTACGTAGACAACACTCTCCCTCTTGTTGCTATGCATCGCCATGATCTTGCGTGTGCATAGGAATTTTTTTGAAATTACTGCGTTCCCCAATAGTGGTATCAGAGTCAGGTTTATGTGTAGATGTTATATGCACAAGTAGAACACAAGTGAGTTGTGGGCGATAATAGTCATACTGCTTACCAGCATGTCATACTTTGATTCGGCGGTATTGTTGGATGAAGCGGCCCAGACCGACATTACGTGTACGCTTATGCGAGACTGCCTCTACCGACGTGCTTCGCATACATGTGGCTGGCAGGTGTCAGTTTCTCCAACTTTAGTTGAATCGAGTGTGGCTACGCCCGGTCCTTGTTGAAGGTTAAAATACCACATACTTGACAAAAAATCATTGTGGTTTGATCCGTAGGTAAGAACGGTTCTTGCTCAGCCCGTAGCAGCCACGTAAAACTTGCAACAACAAAGTAGAGGACGTCTAACTTGTTTTTGCAGGGCATGTTGTGATGTGATATGGTCAAGACATGATACTAAATTTTATTGTATGAGATGATCATGTTTTGTAACAGAGTTATCGGCAACTGGCAGGAGCCATATGGTTGTTGCTTTATTGTATGAAATGCAATCGCCATGTAATTGCTTTACTTTATCACTAAGCGGTAGCGATAGTCGTAGAAGCAATAGTTGGCGAGACGACAACGATGCT
Organism: Triticum dicoccoides; assembly: GCF_002162155.2. Taxonomy (NCBI): domain Eukaryota; kingdom Viridiplantae; phylum Streptophyta; class Magnoliopsida; order Poales; family Poaceae; genus Triticum; species Triticum dicoccoides. The sequence continues at coordinate 90,278,982 of NC_041384.1, forward strand.
ACGATGGAGATCAATGTGTCGCGCCGGTGACGATGGTGATCATGACGGTGCTTTGGGGATGGAGATCAAAGGCACAAGATGATGATGGCCATATCATATCACTTATATTGATTGCATGTGATGTTTATCCTTTATGCATCTTATTTTGCTTAGTTCGATGGTAGCATTATAAGATGATCTCTCATTAAATTTCAAGGTATAAGTGTTCTCCCTGAGTATGCACCGTTGCGAAAGTTCATCGTGCCGAGACACCACGTGATGATTGGGTGTGATAAGCTCTACGTTCACATACAACGGGTGCAAGCCAGTTTTGCACATGCAGAATACTCGGGTTAAACTTGACGAGCCTAGCATATGAAGATATGGCCTCGGAACACTGAGATTGCAAGGTCGAGAGTGAATCATATAGTAGATATGATCAACATAGTGATGTTCACCATTGAAAACTACTCCATCTCACATGATGATCGGACATGGTTTAGCTGATAGGCATCACGTAATCACTTAGATGGTTAGAGGGATGTCTACCTAAGTGGGAGTTCTTAAGTAATATGCTTCATTGAACTTTAAATTTAGGGCCAATTCCAGTTCTGCCCCTAAGTCGAACCCACTACTCAGTTTTGCCCCTAATTTTTAGGTATGCTCAGTTTTGCCCCTCCGCCGTTAGTGTCACTTATAGAAACGCCCTTTTGCGTCGTTACCGTCTGGTCAATGTACTTTGACCATCCAGAAAAAATAGCAAAAAAAATCAAAAAAATATAAAATTTTGTGGGATCGAAGATAGTCATGTCCGCAAGGCGAGTGCAAATTTTTGTGTTGGTTGGACACTCCAGGAGCTCGTGGCAAAGGAAAACAAAAATAATTTATGCCTATGAATAGTAAATTAAAAAATTCAAAAAAATTGAATTTATTTGGCGTCAAAGAGGCTTGAGTGCACAAGGTGCTTGCCAGTTTTGGTGATTAAGCGACGTACGAGGCGCTCTAGAAAAAAAAAACAAAATAGTGCATTTTTTCAAAGTTTTTTTGATCTAAAATTTGTTTTTTCTCCACGAGCTCCTACGATATCCAAACACGACAAAAATGTGCACACATCTTGTGCAACTGAGTATCTTCAGTCCCACAAAATTTCATATTTTTTGATTTTTTTTCTATTTTTTTGAATTTATGGTTCACATGAGTACAAAAATTATGTTTTCCTTTGCCACGAGCTCCCAGGGTGTCCGAATGGCATGAAAATGGGTACACACCTTGCAGACATGAGTATCTTCGATCCCACAAAGTTTCAACTTTTTTTGATTTTTTTGCTATTTTTTCAAGACGGTCAAAGACCTTTGACCGGACGGTAACGGCAGAGAAGGGCATTTCTATAAGTGAAACTAACAGCGGAGGGGCGAAACTGAGCATACCGAAAAATTAGGGGCAAATCTGAGTAGTGGGTTCGAGTTAAGGGAATAGATGTAAATGTACCTTAAATTTATCATTAACTTAGTCCTATTAGTATTAGCATATCTATGTAGCAGATCAATAGCTCGCGTTTAGCTCCCATGTTTTATTTTTGATATGTTCCTAGAGAAAACTAAGTTGAAAGATGTTAGTAGCAATGATGCGGATTGGATCCATGATCTGAGGATTACGCTCATTGCTGCACAGAAGAATTATGTCCTTGATGCACCGCTAGGTGACAGACCGATTGCAGGAGCAGATGCAGACGTTATGAACGTTTGGCAAGCTCGATATTATGACTACTTGATAATTTAGTGCACCATGCTTTACGGCTTAGAATCGGGGATTCAAAGACATTTTGAACGCCACGGAGCATATGAGATGTTCCAAGAGTTGAAATTAGTATTTCAGACTCATGTCCATGTCGAAAGGTATGAGACCTTTGACAAGCACTTTCCCAACAAGATAGAGGAGAATAGCTCAGCTAGTGAGCATGTCCTCAGAATGTCTGAGTACTACAACCACTTGAATCAAGTGGGAGTTAATCTTCCAGATAAGATAGTGATTGATAGAGTTCTCTAGTCACTATCACCAAGTTACTAGAACTTCATGATGAACTATAATATGCAAGGGATAACAGAAATGATTCCCAAGCTCTTCGTGATGCTGAAATCGACGAAGGTAGAAATCAAGAAAAGCATCAAGTGTTGGTGGTTTACAAGACTACTAGTTTCAAGAAAAGGGCAAATGGAAGAAGGGGAACTTCAAAAAGAACGGCAAGCAAATTGTTGTTCAAGTGAAGAAGCCCAAGTCTGGACCTAAGCCTGAGACTAAGTGCTTCTACTTCAAAGGGATTGGTCACTGGAAGCAGAACTGCCCCAAGTATTTGGGGGATAAGAAGGATGGCAAAGTGAACAAAGGTATATTTGATATACATGTTATTGATGTGTACTTTACTAGTGTTTATAGCAACCCCTCAGTATTTGATACTAGTTCAGTTGCTAAGATTAGTAACTCGACACGGGAGTTGCAGAATGAAAAGAGACTAGTTAAGGGTGAAGTGACGATGTGTGTTAGGAGTGGTTCCAATATTTATATGATCATCATCGCACACTCCCTATACTTTCGGGAGTAGTGTTTGATAATCCGCATGTGCAAGAAATCATCGTAGCAATTTCCAAAGGTGGAAGTGATAAGTATGGAGTGTCGAACCCACACGGAGCTAAAGGTAAGATCAATATTCTCTCAATCCCTATCTGCCACTGATACGACTCTACGTACACCGAATGTTTGCTTCCAACTAGCAACGAGAAATAAAACTATGTTGTGGGTATGAAGAGGATAACTTTGTATGATATCAAAGAGCTAAAATATAAAAGTAGGTGATGTTATCATGAAGTTAGAATATATTACTAAATATTATAAATAGCGAGTGTGGAATAATGGTGGATCGGTGTGCGGAATTGTCCTAGGAAATCGTTAACAAAACCGGTAATCACTATTGCAGTTTCATATGAGGGAGATGCATAAGCTAACATAGTTTCTCTACTTGGATCATATGCACTTACGATTGGAACTCTAGCAAGCATCCGCAACTACTAAAGATCATTAAGGTAAAACCCAACCATAGCATTAAAGCATCAAGTCCTCTTTATCCCATACGCAACAACCCCCTTACTTGGGTTTGTGTTTCAGTCACTCACCAACCCACTATAAGCGAATCATAAACATATTGCAACACCCTACAGTGGGAACCCCTCACGCTTGCGCGACATGGAGGGCACCATAGGACAGCACCAAAGTAAAACATACAACTCATACCAATCTAGATCATAAATCAACCTAAAGACAAAGGATAACTACCCAAAACATCATAGGACGGCAACACATCATTGGATCATAATATGTGGCATAAAGCACCATGTTCAAGTAGGGATTACAGCGGGGTGCGGGAGAGTGGACCGCGTAAAAGAGATGAGGGTGATGATGATGATGATGATGATGATGATGGTGATGTTGATGAAGACGATCACCGCGGCGATGATTCCCCTTCCGATGGCACTCTGGTGACACCGAGAGAGAGGAGGAGAGGTTCTCCCCCTTTTGCTTCCTCCTCCATGGCCTCCCCTCTAGATGCGGAGAGGTTCTCCCTCTGGTCATTGGCCTTCATGGTGATGATGGCCCCTCCAGGATCCTCGTCCATGCCCTTCGGTGATGATGGCCCCCTCCGGCAGGGGGGCCAGAGAGGGCCTAGATTGGTTTTCGGTGGCTACGGAGGCTTCTGCGCCGGAACTCCCGATCTAGTTTAATTTTCCGTATTTATAGGAATTTTTGGCGTCGGTCTCACATCAAGGAGGTGCCGAGGTGTCCACGAGGCAGGGGCCCATGCCCAGGGGGGTGGGTGCGCCCCCCACCCTCGTGGACAGCCTGGGACTCTTTTGGCCCAACTCTTTTACTCCGGTGTCTTCTTTTAGTCCATAAAAAATCGTCAAAAATCAGCACGTCAATTGGACTCCATTTGATATTCCTTTTCTATAAAACTAAAAAACAAGGAAAAAACAGAAACTGGCACTGGGCTCTAGGTTAATAGGTTAGTCCCAAAAACCATATAAAATAGCATGTAAAACATCCAAGGTTGATAATATAATAGCATGAATACTTCATAAATTATAGATACGTTGGAGACGTATCAGCATCCCCAAGCTTAATTCCTGCTCGTCCTCGAGTAGGTAAATGATAAAAGAAATAATTTATGAAGTGTGAATGCTAGCAAGTGCATAAGTTTCATCAATGATAATTCCAATCACTTTTTCTAGCATCATTATATATCATAATAGTAGCTCATTTTCATACAACTTTTCATGATCAAGTAACAAGCTATTCACATGTTAAAGTATAGATCATAAACTCTCTTGAAACTAACAAACTATATTCTTAGTCATCAAACAATTGCAATTCATCTTACTTTCAGGAAGGGTCTATGTCAGAGCTTTGATTTAGCAAACTCCACATACTCAACTATCATTTAGTCTTTCACAATTGCTGACAATCATGTGATATTTATGGGTTCAAAGTTTTAATCAGACACAGAGAAAGATAGGGGCTTATAGTTTTGCCCCCCAATGTTTTACCTCAAGGGTAATGTCAACAACAGTAGTTCATGAAAACTTTCATCCAATTGGATATATATATATATATATCAGGATCTTTCCAACAGAATGTTCTTGCCAAAGGATAAAATGTAAAAAGGAAAGGTGAAGATCACCATGACTCTTTCATAATGGTAGAAAATAAAAGTAAAAGATAGGCCCTTCGTAGAGGGAAGCGGAGGTTGTCATGCGCTTTTATGGTTGGATGCACAAAATCTTAATGCAAAAGAATGTCACTTTATATTGCCACTTGTGATATGGACCTTTATTATGCGATCCGTCGCTTTTATTTCTTCCACATCACACGATTGTATAAAGCTTATTTTCTCCACATTAATAAATCATACATATTTAGAAGGCAATTTTTATTGCATGCACCGATGACAACTTACTTGAAGGATCTTACTCAATCCATAGGTATGTATGGTGGACTCTCATGGCAAAACTAGTTTAAGGAATGTTTGGAAGCACAAGTAGTATCTCTACTTGGTGCAAAGAATTTGGCTAGCATGAGGGGGAAAAGCAAGCTAAACATGTTGGATGATCCAAGACAATATACTTTATTTCGGATATAAGAAAACATAACCCATTACGTTGTATTCCTTGTCCGACATCAACCTTTTAGCATGTCATATTTTAATGAGTGCTCACAATTACAAAAGATGTCCAAGATGGTATATTTATATGTGAAATCTCTCTTCCTTCCATATTTTTTCATGAATTGTTCAAGTAACCAATTCTACATTTGCTAACTTTCAATAAGTTTACTAACTATACTTATTCTATGTGAAGTCATTACTCCCCATGGTATAAGCATATGAAACATATATAAATTGATATTTACGATATTCAATTCATTCAACCATTTACTCATAGGATATATATGTGAAGCACGTGAGTAATGAAAAACTACTCCAAAAGGATTTGAGTGAAGGACAATGAGTAGTCAAATAATCAACTAGCCATGGGAGGATTCTTTTTCATTTAAGATTTCAGATCCAATGATTTTATTCAAACAGAAAGTAAAATTGAAAATACGCTCCAAGCAAAACACATATCATGTGACGAATAAAAATATAGCTCCGAGTAAGGTATACCGATAGTTTTGAAGACGAAAGAGGGGATGCCTTCCGGGGCATCCCCAAGCTTAGGCGCTTGAGTCTTCCTTAGATATTACCTTGGGGTGCCTTGGTCATCCCCAAGATTAGGTTCTTTCCACTCCTTATTCTCCTCATATCGATATCTCATTCAAATCTTGAAAACTTCAATCACACAACACTTAATGGAACTTCGTGAGATAGGTTAGTATGATAAAGAGTAAACCATTCACCTTGGTACTGTCAAAGGAAAAGATCATAATTGTTCTCACACAATGCCTACTGTACCATATCATTTCTACAATTTATATTGAGAAATATAAGTCATAGAAACTAGAAAACAAGCAAACTATGCAATGAAAACAGAATCTGTCAGAAACAGAACAGTCTGTAATGATCTGAACACTAACCATACCTCTGCTACTAAAACAATTATGAAATAAATTGGTGGACGTGAGGAATTTGTCTATTAATCTTCTGAAAAAATAATCAACCTAATCTCACTCTCAAATAAAAAATGGCAGCAAATCTCGTGAGCGCAAAGTTTCTGTTTTTTACAGCAAGATCAAATTAACTTTCACCCAAGTCTTCCCAAAGGTCTTACTTGGCACTTTATTGAAACAAAAGCTATAAAACATGATTACTACAGTAGCTTAATCATGAGAACACACAAAAACATTAAGGGTAAATATTGGGTTGTCTCCCAACAAGCGCTTTTCTTTAATGCCTTTTAGCTAGCCATGATGATTTCAATGATGCTCACATAAAAGATAAGAATTGAAACATAAAGAGAGCATCATGAAGAATATGACTAGAAAATTTAAACCTAACCCACTTCCTATGCCTAGGGATTTTTTGAGTGCACAACTTATGGGAAAAATAATCAACTACCATAGGAATGAAAAACAAGGATAACTTCAAACCTTTAAGCACATAGAGAGGAAACTTGATATTATTGCAACTCCTACAACCATATATTCCTCCATCATAATAATTTTCAGTAGCACCATGAATGAATTCAACAACATAACCATCACATAAAGCATTCTTTTCATGATCTACAAGCATAGAAATTTTTCTACTCTCCACATAAGCAAAATTCTTCTCATTCGGAATACCGGGATCACTTGTTCCTAGAGTTGACACTTCTTCCAAACCTGCTTTAGATGATAGTATTATTCATACTCCAAAAGATATAAGTGAAGTTCATGGAGCATTCTACAATAATATAAACTAACCAATGTCCAAGATCAAAATGTATAAGTGAAGCACACGGAGCATTCTATAAAACCATACTCAAAAGATTTAAGTGAAGCACAAAGAGCAATTCTATAAGATCATACTTAAAAGATATAAGTGAAGCACATTACGTATTCTATAAATTGATGAAGGGAAATCTCATACTATCATGGTTATTAAATAAAAAGAAAAACACAAAGGACACAAATCATGTGAACGAAACAAAAACTAGGGTGTACCGATAATTGTTGAAGAAGAAAGATGGGATGCCAACCGGCGCATCCCCAAGCTTAGATGCTTGAGTATCCTTAGAATATTTACTTGGGGTGCCCTAGGCATCCCCAAGCTTGAGCTCTTGCCTCTCTTTATTCTTCTCATATTGATAGCTCCTCGATCTTCGAACACTTCATCCACACAAAACTTTAACAAAAACTTTGTGAGATCCGTTAGTATAATAAAGCAAATCACTACCTTTAGGTACTATTGTGAACTCATTATAAATTCATATTGGTGTAATATCTACTGTATTCCAACTCATCCATGGTTCATACCCTCTGATACTACTCATAGATTCATCAAAATAAGCAAACAACACATAGAAAACATAATCTGTCTAAAACGACACAGTATGTAGTAATCTGGAAGTTTAGTAAACTTCTGTGACTCCAATAATTATGAAATATATTTGAAAATTTGAGCAATTTATACGGAAGTAATGTGCGAAAAGTTTCAGACCCATTTGACTTTCCAAGAAAAAGGGTAAAAATCACGCGCTACAGCCAAAGTTTCTGTTTTTGTTCTGCACATAGTAAACAAGCAATCCAATCATCCTAAAACCAAAGCTTTGCACATTATTTTTATAATACAATGGATATATACAAGGGGATAATTATTTACAGAGAAACTTTCATGAAAAATTCTACATTGTTTCCGTGAGCATGAACACAAGTGCTCAAGGTCGACCCTCACTTCTTCAATGCATAACTTTCCAATCACTTCTCTTTTTGAAAAACTTTTTAGGCATGAGAGGCAAGTAATATTTTTTTTGTATTTTCATTATTTATTTTTTGTATGTTTCACCCACAACTAAACAGAAACAAAAAAGGAAAAACAAAATCTACTTAGTGAAGAAAGCAAACAAGCACACACGAGAATATCAACCCCACGCTATTGCTCCCCGGCAACGATGCCAGATAAGAGCTTGATAATCCCCAAGTGCAAGGAATCATCGTAGCAATTTCCAAAGGTGGAAGTGATAAGTATGGAGTGTCGAACCCACAAGGAGCTAAAGGTAATATCAATATTCTCTCAAGCCCTATCTGCCACTGATACGACTCTACGTACACCGAACGTTTGCTTCCAACTAGCAACGAGAAAAAACAATGCTGTGGGTATGAAGAGGATAATTTTGTATGATATCGAAGAGATAAAATATAAAAGTAGGTGTTGTTATCATGAAGTTAGAATATGTAGCGACCAGACCTCAAACAGTCTGATCTCTGTGCTCCGGTGTCATCCCTGGATCAGTAATGCTGACACCACACAGTACTCGGAGGATTTATAACAGAGTAGAAATCACACACTTATTACATCGAGTGTCTCAAAAGAGACTTTATTACAATAAGTATGGCTTAAGGCCATCTAATAACGATAACAGCGGAAGGCTTGGAAGATAAGTGAGTCCATCAACTCCAATGGCATCACTAAGTATAGAACCACGACCTAAAAACTCCTTAATCATCGTCTAAAACTTCTGCAACATTAACATTGCAGCTCGAAAATGGGTCAACACATGGAATATGCTGGGAAGGTAACACATAGAGAGTAATGGAATGAAACAGCTATACTATATGCATATTTGGCTGGTGGAAAGCTCTATGGTTACAGTTTTGCGTAAAGCCAATTTTTCCCTACTTCAAAGGAATAAAGTTTAATTACTATCATGGTGGTTGTTAAACATTGAGAATGGGTGACAGCATCATCAATCCCAATTAAACATCATCATTAAACTTAACCCAACAAAATTAATTTAGAGTAACATGTTGAGATTCACATGAAAATCCAGGTACTAGATACTCAAGATGTCCATAACCGGGGACATGGCTAACCATGATTAGTTTATTACACTCTGTAGAGATTTGTGCACTTTTCCCCACAAGACTCGATCGCCTCCGTTTGGTTTCTTGCACTACATGGTGTTTGAGAAGAAGAATGACCGAGACATAGTCTTTTAGAAGTGCTAGCACCTTACCATCGGGTAGACCGTACCACCTACATCTGCTAGTCTACCACTGTAAGTGTTCACACAACTTAGTCAACTATGCTAGATCCCATAATAGCTTGTGGCTGCACACGGAAGTTTCTAGTATGAATAGTCTCATGATCCCTTTGAGCCTGGGTGGCGGTCCAAAAGAAAACAGGCAAGTCCTGGAATACCCAGGTGCCTCAATCCACCCAGATGTGTGTTTAAGTTGCCACCTTAGATAAACCATTAATTAAGAATCTCACATCTGTCATGGATATCACTCACCCAATCCACATCTACTAGCATAGCATGGCATAATAAGCAAACGTAGAAGTAACTCCCAAAGGTTTGATAATAAACAGGTAATAGGTACTACCTCATCTACTTCCCATCCCACAATTTAATTAGATCCTAATCATGCAATGTGTGAGGATTGATCTAATGCATTAAAACTGGGTAGTAGAAAAGGTATGATCAAAGTGTTACTTGCCTTGCTGATGATCCGCGAAACCTAATGATTCGAAGTAACAGGCGGCGCACTCCGGGTATTCTATCGCAGACAAACAAACAAGCATACAATAAGTACTCATCTAATGCACAGGTAAAACTCAAATAAGAGATCTAACCAGAAGGTTCAACTTAAGAACTCCGGCTGGCAATCGAACGAAGCAACGAAAAACAAACGGCGAAAGAAAACAACTTCGTTCTAGTAATCTGTATCTTGAGCAAATTTTACAGTAGCAAAAACTTGTTTAAGTTGGTTAAACGGATAGAGGGTTTTGAGACAAAACTCTAGGCGCTTGAATTGCCTGATTCCGATAAACGAGCGAAAAGTTAAACTAAAACGAAAATCGGATCAGGAATCGCGATCAGAAAAATCACGGATTTAATCCGAGAAAAAGAAAAACGACGAACGCCGAATATTTTTGTCTTTTTTTCGGCACGGAAAATGAGGCGCGACGAACCTCGGGCGGCGGGATCGTCGGCGGAGGCGACGGCGGCTCCGGCAGCGCGCGCGGATCGAGGCGGGGCTGATGGGCTGGGGCGGCTCCGGGCGGCGCTATTTAAAGGCTACCCCAGGGCGGTGTCCCGCTCGGGTACGGCCCGAAGTTGGTTCGTTTTTTTTAATTATTCTGCTCGGAAGAAAAAAATAAAAAGAAATACTAAACAGACTCCAAAAATTCCGAAATTAATTTTCACGGGCTTCTAAAATCAAGCCGCACAAGGTGAACATTTATTTGGGACCTAAATGCAATTTTGAAAAACGCAATTTTTTCCTAAATTCAAATAAAACACCGAAAAACTCTGAAATAAAATCTTATTTGAATTTATTATTAAATCCTCAATATTTCTTTATTTTGGGAAAGTCATTTTATTCCCTCTCTCATATTTTTGTAATAGAAATAATTGATGATAAAATAAATAAAATCAAATGATCCTATTCTTAAAATTTGAGAGAACTCAAATATGAAAATAACGAAATCCCCAACTCTCTCTATGGGTCATTGATTTGCGTAGAATTTCTAGGATCAACCAAAATGCAAAATAAAATATGATATGCATGATGATCTAATGTATAACATTCCAAATTGAAAATTTGGAATGTTACAAACCTACCCCCCCTTAAGATGAATCTCGCCCTCGAGATTCGGGTTGGCTAGAAAATAGGTGAGGGTGGTCCTTGAGCAAATCTTCCTCTCGCTCCCAGGTGGCTTCATCCTCCGTGTGGTGGCTCCACTGAACTTTGCAAAACTTGATGACCTTGTTGCGAGTAACTCGGCTGGCAAACTCGAGGATCTTGACTGGTTTCTCCTCATAGGTCAAATCTTTATCCAACTGAATAGTTTCCAAAGGCACTGTGTCTCTCAACGGTATGTCAGCCATCTCCGCAGGACATTTCTTTAACTGAGAAACGTGGAACACATCATGTACTCCTGACAATCCTTCGGGCAATTCCAACTTGTAGGCCACTTCTCCCATACGTTCCAAAACTCGATATGGTCCTACAAATCGCGGCGCTAACTACCCTTTTACTCCAAAACGCTTTGTTCCTCGAAGTGGAGATACTCAAAGATAAGCTCTATCTCCGACTTCGTAAACTGTCTCCTTGCGTTTAGAATATGCATAATTCTTCTGTCTGGACTGAGCTACCTTGAGCCTATCGTGAATGAGCTACTTTCGTCAATCGATCGACTACAACCCAAATCGAGTCATAGCCTGAACGAGTCCTGAGCAATCCCATGATAAAATCCATGCCTAGCTTATCCCACTTCCATTTGGGTATCGGCAATGGTTGTAACAATCCTGCTGGCTTCTGATGCTCTGCCTTTACTCTCTGACATACATCACAAACTGCTACATACTCCGCAATATCCTTCTTCATTCTGGTCCACCAGAAAATATCCTTCAAATCCAGATACATCTTGGTATTTCCTGGGTGAATTGAATACGGTGAGTCGTGTGCCTCTTGCAAAATCAACTTCCTGATCTCCGGGTCATTGGGCAAGTAAACACAGTCTTCAAACCATAGGGTGTCGTGCTCATCCTCACAAAATCCTTTAGCTTTTCCTTTGCTCATTTTCTCCTTTATAGCGGCAATCTCTTTGTTAGCTTTCTGAGCTTCCCTGATTTTATCCATCAAAGTTGACTGAATCTCCAATGCTGCTACATAGCCTCTCGGAACTATTTCCAAACATAGTTCACGAAGATTTTCTGCTAACTCCCTTGGTAATTCTCCCGTCATTACTGTATTGACATGGCTCTTGCGGCTTAATGCGTCTGCTACTACATTAGCCTTTCTGGGGTGATAATGCAATTTCATATCATAATCCTTGATAAGCTCCAACCATCTCCTTTGTCTGAGATTCAACTCCTTCTGCGTGAAGATGTACTTCAAACTCTTATGATCCGTGTACACCTCACAATGATTTCCAATGAGAAAATGTCTCCATGTCTTAAATGCATGCACTACGGCTGCTAACTCCAAATCATGCGTAGCATAATTCAACTCATGAGGCTTCAGTTGTCTTGAGACATATGAAACAACTCTCCTTTCCTGCATAAGCACTGCTCCAAGTCCTCGACGTGAAGCGTCGCAATACACCTCATAATCCTTGGTCTGGTCTGGCAAAATCAACACTGGTGAGGTAACCAAACGTTTCTTCAACTCTTGGAAACTAGCCTCACATTCCTCTGTCCATATGAACTTGGTATCCTTCTTCAACAACTCAGTCATAGGCTTCGCAATCTTTGAGAAATTCTCAATAAATCTCCGGTAGTATCCTGCGAGTCCAAGAAAACTCCGGATCTCTCCAAGTGTTGTTGGGGCTTCCCACTTGGTCACGGTATCAACTTTAGTGGGATCAACTGCTATACCTTCTCCAGATATAACGTGTCCGAGGAATCCTACTTCCTTCAACCAAAACTCACATTTGCTGAACTTGGCATATAATTGATGTTCTCGGAGCTTTCCAAGTACCAAACGCAAATGCTCCTTTTATTTCTCTTCATTCTTCGAATAAACTAGGATATCATCAATGAACACTACGACGAACTTATCCAAAAACTCCATAAAGACTTTGTTCATCATGTTCATAAAATAGGCAGGTGCGTTAGTCCGACCAAATGACATAACGGTATACTCGTACAGCCCATACCTGGTGGTAAAAGCTGTCTTAGGAATATCCTGTTCTCGAATCTTCAACTGGTGGTATCCTGGTCGCAGATCGATCTTGGAAAATACCTTAGCTCCTTGCAATCGATCAAATAGATCGTTGATCATAGGTAGTGGGTACTTGTTCTTGATCGTTAATTCATTCAATCCTCGATAATCAACAACCATCCTTAACGATCCATCTTTCTTCTCCACTAGTAGTACTGGCGATCCCCAAGGCGAAGAACTTGGGCGAATATATCCCTTATCCAGTAACTCTTTAATCTGCTTCTTAATTTCCACCAAATCCTTTGCTGGCATCCTATATGGTCTCTTTGATATTGGACCTGTGCCTGCCAATAGCTCAATCAAAAACTCAATATCTCTATCTGGTGGCATACCTGGCAACTCCTCTGGAAATACATCAGGGAAATCCCTTACCACTGGTACTTCCTCCTGCACAGCTCCTGTTAGGCAATTTACTTGAGTCCTCTTTGGCACATGCCGGGATACATACTTGATCCTTCTCCCTTCTAGGGTGGTAAGCAAAATTGACTTACTAGCACACTCAATATTCCCTTCATACTTTGATAACCAATCCATGCCTAATATCACATCCAATCCTTGAGATTCCAATACTATTAGGTCTGAGGGAAAAACATAGTTACCAATCCTTAATGGTAACCGATCACACCATAGACTAGCCACATACTCTGCTCCGGGCGAGGTTACTAACATGGGTGACCTAAGGGCTTGGGTTGGTAGGTTATGCTTATCCACAAATCTGGGGTAACGTCTCAGAGGCATCTGAGGGTTTAGAAAAGATGAGATATAAGAATAGAGGGGGTCTAAAGAGAAAACACTACCCATATGCACGTGAGGCAAAACAAACAATTCACTTCAATCAATCAAACAAAGGCATACAATCGATCTAACTATCGCAAAAGTGCTCAGACTACTATATTTACATGGTGGACTACTACTACTAACGAGGTGGTCTACTAGAAATATTCTACGGTCGTTGACTCCATGATATCTGCTCCAGCTTCATCAACCTAGTCATCATTGCTACTATCTAGTTCCGAGTCGGTGCCGTTGATGATGATGTAGTCTTCCGGGCTAATCTCCTGGGGTTCTTAGTCTTCATCTACCGGCGTAGGGCCTCCCATAAATATTCCAATCTTCTTAATTAGGTCGTCATTCTTCTCCACCAATACTTCAATTTACTCTTCATAATCTTCATGTGTAGCCTTGAGTTCTTCCTCCAGTTCCTTGATTCTAGTCTTAGCCTTCTTCAGATCTATCATGTCGGCGCACATCTAGTTCTCCTGTCGTCGAATGTGCTGGTTTAACTCCTGGATAAAAGCTGCGATTGATCTATCCTTCCTGGTGCTGATCATCTCCCAGTGCTCATCTCGGCGCCCACAAATCTGGTAGATAGTATCCTTGAGATCCTTGCGGTAGACTTCTCCAATGCGTCCCATGGCGATGTGAGCTGCCATGCTCTTTCCTAGACTCCAAGTTGGTGCATCAAAAGAAAATTCTATGGGCTCAGTGACTGGCATGAACGTCCTTCCTGGAACTTGAACTTGAATCATCCAGCACTATTCTTCAGGTAAAGTGGCGTTGTAGGTTCCTGTGAAACTTGGTACTCCTATGTTTAGGTATCTAGTGACTTCCTTCAAGTGACGTCCAAAGGGTGTATCTTCATCCGGTTGCGTGAACTTGTTCCTTGCATCCGCCATCCTAAAGAGTAGAAAAGATGAGAAGTCAGGAGAGAAGAGAGTGAATAGTGATCTAGGTCTTGTTCTTAGTGGTCGTGTCCTACAGTCAGCGTGTGCTCTGATACCATCTCTGTAGCGACCAGACCTCAAACATGTCTGATCTCTGTGCTCCGCTGTCATCCCTGGATCAGTAATGCTGACACCACACAGTACTCGGAGGATTTGTAACAGAGTAGCAATCACACACTTATTACATCGAGTGTCTCAAAAGAGACCTTATTACAATAAGTATGGCTTAAGGCTCTCTAATAACGGTAACAGCGGAAGGCTTGGAAGATAAGTGACTCCATCAACTCCAACGGCATTACTGAGTATAGAACCACGACCTAAAAACTCCTTAATCATCATCTGAAAAGTCTGCAACATTAACGTTGCAGCCCGAAAACGGGTCAGCACATGGAATATGCTGGCAAGGTAACACATAGAGAGTAATGGAATGAAACAGCTATACTATATGCATATTTGGCTGGTGGAAAGCTCTATGGTTACAGTTTTGCGTAAAGCCAATTTTTCCCTACTTCAAAGGAATAAAATTTAATTACTATCATGGTGGTTGTTAAACATTGAGAATGGTTGACAGCATCCTCAATCCCAATTAAACATCATCGTTAAACTTAACCCAACAAAATTAATTTAGAGTAACATGTTGAGATTCACATGAAAATCCAGGTACTAGATACCCAAGATGTCCATAACCGGGGACACGGCTAACCATGATTAGTTTATTACACTCTGCAGAGGTTTGCGCACTTTTCCCCACAAGACTCGATCGCCTCCGTTTGGTTTCTCGCACTACATGGTGTTTGAGAAGACGGATGACCGAGACATAGTCTTTCAGAAGCGCTAGCACCTTACGATCGGGTAGACCGTACCACCTACATCCCCTACATCTGCTAGTCTACCACTGTAAGAGTTCGCATGCCACGACCGGGTTTTCCGGGTAATAAATTTCCAGAAAAGACCGTCGTGCTCATCAGCCCCAGGATTACTGTTAGCTGATGAGGCTCCAACTTGATACAGAAACTCCAAGCAAACATACAAAATATGTAGTACAAGACCATTCTGGCCTGTGGGTACAACAAATGGTTTCTGGTGGTTGATGGCGGAAGCGGGTTGTGAAACATCTGTGTCTATGGGACTCCATTCCCCACGGGAACAGCTGACCAGGTTAAATTCCTATCTTCGCGAGGCTGCTATCTCCATTGCGTGGGTTCCGGGGCTGGCATCACGTCGCTCCTCTCCGTGCAGGAAAATCTGGCCAAGACAATAGCCAGGGACAAGCCAGTGAGTACTTTGAATGTACTCGCAAACATTATGAACACAGGTATAATATAACAATGATGTGCTGAAAAATATTTTATGCTCATGACGTCAGCCACAAAAGATAAGTAACTCTCGGATGCGTGCAAGCAAGTTATTTATAAAATTGCAATAACAGGATAGTATAAAAGAAATTTATGAAATATATAACAAATAATGCCATAGTCGGGCGTCTGAGCGACGCCACATAAAGAGCTTTAAAAGAAATGCCACAGTCGGGCGTCTGAGCGACACCACATAAAGGGCTTTAAAAGAAATGCCACAGTCGGGCGTCTGAGCGACACCACATAAAGGGCTTTAAAAGAAATGCCACA
>NC_041384.1:90296967-90297802 GCF_002162155.2 Triticum dicoccoides
TTTTTTTTAAAAAAAAGGGAGTTTAAATAAATAAATAAATAAATAAATAAAAACAATAATTAAAATAAAACAAATTTAATTAATTAATTAATTAATTAAATTAAGTTAATTAACCTTAATTAATTAATCTAATTAACCTGTTAGCTTAATTAAACAGTAATTAGTTTAACTAAATCCTAATTAACCTAACAGTGTATGACAGGTGGGTCCCACGGGACCCACATGTCAGGGTTGACTCAGTCAACCCCTGTTGACTGCTGACGTCAGCATGACATCATGCTGACGTCATAAATACATTTTTTTTTGAATTAATTAAATAAATAATTAAATTCCAAAATTGTTAAAATCTTTTAAAAATTATATCTTTTAATCCGTAACTCGGATTAAAATATTTTCAACATGAAAGTTGCTCAGAACGACGAGACGATTCCGGATACGCAGTCCGTTCGTCCGCCACACACCCCTAACCTATCGAACTCGCAACTTTCCCCCTCCGGCTCCTCTGCCCGAAAACGCGAAACACCGGGAATACTTCCCGGATGTTTCCCCCCTTCACCGGTATCACCTCATACCGCGTTAGAACACGTCTAGCTCTGCTTGTTGACCTGTTATGCACTTGCTTGCTATGTATTTACTGTTTCTCCCCCCTCTTCTCTCCGGTAGCCCCCGTGACGATGCTGATGCCCCTGTGGACGACTACGTCACCGACGACCCCTCTCTCTTGCCAGAGCAACCAGGCAAGCCCCCCCCCCCTTGATCACCAGATATCGCCTATTCTCCTCTATACTGCTTGCATTAGAGTAGTGTAGCATGTTACTGCTTTCGTTAATCCTAG
>NC_041384.1:90299110-90304823 GCF_002162155.2 Triticum dicoccoides
CTTTCGGCCGCGTACGCAACGTGCAGGTGTGCTATGGGCGATGGGCCCAGACCCCTGTGCGCTTAGGTTTAGACCGGCGTGCTGGCCTCTCTGTTGAGCCTAGGTGGGGCTGCGACGTGTTGATCTTCCGAGGCCGGGCATGACCCAGGAAAGTGTGTCCGGCCAAATGGGATCGAGCGTGTTGGGCTATGTGGTGCACCCCTGCAGGGAAGTTAATCTATTCGAATAGCCGTGATCTTCGGTAACAGGACGACTTGGAGTTGTACCTTGACCTTATGACAACTAGAACCGGATACTTAATAAAACACACCCTTCCAAGTTCCACAGACAACCCGGTGATCGCTTTTCTACAGGGCGACGAGAGGAGGATCGCCGGGTAGGGTTATGCTATGCGATGCTACTTGGAGATGCTGCTTGGAGATGCTACTTGAAGATGCTACTTGGAGGACTTCAACCTACTCTCTCCTACATGCTGCAAGACGGAGGCTGCCAGAAGCGTAGTCTTCGACAGGATTAGCTATCCCCCTCTTATTCTGGCATTCTGCAGTTCAGTCCACTGATATGGCCTCCCTACACATATACCCATGCATATGTAGTGTAGTTCCTTGCTTGCGAGTACTTTGGATGAGTACTCACGGTTGCTTTCTCCCCCCTTTTTTCCCTTTCCTTTCTTTCTGGTTGTCGCAACCAGATGCTGGAGTCCAGGAGCCAGACGCCACCGTCGACGACGACCCCTACTACACTGGAGGTGCCTACTACTACGTGCTGCCAGCTGATGACGACCTGGAGTAGTTTAGGAGGATCCCAGGCAGGAGGCCTGCGCCTCTTTCGATCTGTATCCCAGTTTGTGCTAGCCTTCTTAAGGCAAACTTGTTTAACTTATGTCTGTACTCAGATATTGTTGCTTCCGCTGACTCGTCTATGATCGAGCACTTGTATTCGAGCCCTCGAGGCCCCTGGCTTGTATTATGATGCTTGTATGACTTATTTTATTTGTAGAGTTGTGTTGTGATATCTTCCCGTGAGTCCCTGATCTTGATCGTACACATTTGCGTGCATGATTAGTGTACGGTCAAACCGGGGACGTCACAAGTTGGTATCAGAGCCGACTGCCTGTAGGAATCCCTCTTCCAACTCCTTGGCCGAAGTTGAGTCTAGACATTGCAAACTTTTACTAACATGGCTGTGTGTCTTACGGGCACACGTCGCCATTGGGTGGTACTAGGATCTTTTACTCCTCGACCTTTACTCTGGGACTCTGATCTCTCTTCTATTCGGGTTAAATGAATTTTGCTAAATCTAACATTAGGATCTTGTTATCACTTTCACCCGGAGAGCCCCTTATTACTGATGATCGTCTGCTACACATGAAGACCCTGAAGATACTTTCCGCTGTTAACCCGAGAACTTGTGTTCATCGCATTTGCAATTTCCCTTCCACCGTCAACCATTATGGGTAACTACTTACAGTTGTTATTCTTATATTATCCCCAGTGGTCTTGTTATTACAAGATACCCTGAAAAACTCGTCGTGGTTTCGATAATCCCTTGAGCTTGCTGCCTTGCGGTTCTTGTCACTTGAATACCCCTACGGTTAATTCTCGCATTTATAGAATATCCGCTCATCCCCCAGTTGTTTATGTGTTACACAAAAGTCTTCGAAATACCACCCGATATTCCAAAAATCCTCGGCAACCTATTGCTCTGGAATTTCTTGTTTGCTTTCATTATGAATAATCCCATAAGTATAGAAATCTTATTGACATTCCTTGTCATTATCATTTTGAGTCTGTTGACTCAATATGTGGCGAATGCAAGTAATCATCAGTTGATCCTTTTAAATTATCTCTCCAGCTTAGACGTCTTTCAAACATGAGCTGGTTCTCGACCAAACTATCTGTCGTCGATTGTGCCTCTGGTATATTCAATTGATCCATCCTTGATCAGAACGTCTGCTTCTGATCCTTTGTTGTGGAAATCATAATTCCTTTTTATTTAAGCTTTGAATTATTCAGATGATTCCATAACCTGTTGCATTTGCATTCCTTCCTCTTCTGGTTGAGTACCGATACTCATATCAGGTCCTTTGTGGACTATCAAGTCCTTTGTTGGATTGTTATCCGACAGTGTCCTTCACATTTGAACCCTCTGTGAGTTCTTCCCCTTATACATGATGCCCTTGTTAAGTTGTATCCTCTGCTTGGCCAACCATGCTCTGCTTTCGGGCTTGTGTTATTTACTCTTGAAACTTGTGGTATATGTTTCTAAGAAGCCCCTATGGGTTGAACATATGCCTTCTCTAAACCGTGTGAACCCGAAAGTTTTCACGAGTCATACTCTTCTGGTGCTTCACCAGATAAAATTTCAACACTGCAACTTCATCGAACGTGAGAAGTGAATGGAAGGTTATACATTGAAGAAGTGGGAGTCGACCTTGAACTTTGTGTTCATGCCCATAGACACGATGTAGATCTTCTCATCGAAGCTTCTTTTAAAATTAATTAATCCCTTGGTATAAGTTCATATTATATCTGGGATCTGGCCTTTTTCAATCGTGGTTCCGACCATGTTCTCCTTTAAATACCAATTCTCGTGCAAGTTTAAGCACTTGTCTTCTGCAGAGCAATACCCCAGTCCAACCTCTATTTTGATCTGTCGTCGAGTATTACCCCCCTGGTATCTCGAGATTATCATGGAACTGCATAGCTTTTTATGAGTTCTTCATCAAGTGCTACCTTCCCACTGATTCCAATTTTTCGCGGGCTCTGAGTTATTATACACTCAAAGACACCGATAACTGAACTGAGTCCGCACTACGGTTCAACAACTCTTCAGTAAGCTTCTATAAATACGAGTTTGTACCCGATCCCGCCATTCCTAGCCTGTTTGGCTATATCATTGTCGTGATGATTTTAATTGTGCTACCCGGTCCTTCTTCTCGGAGCACAATTTTTGACGATGAACTAACCTTACGTCGATCCTCATCGTCATACCATTTCGCCTTGAACAACAAGCTTGGTTTCGAGTTGTGTCGTACCCTTGGTTCCAATAACCTTTCACTTCATCATTACTTTGATTGATGTCGTCGCCGATCGATTACATCTTCATGAACTCTCGCGACAAAGGTGTCGTGATCATCAACATTCTGAGCTCATCTAGGATATCAATTGAATTCATGATGAGAAATACCATCCTTGTCCCTCGATGATTTGAGTTATCATCGGCAACATTCTTGCCTTCCCCCCCCCCAACACAAACTTGTTCACAATTTTGTGTTGTACTGTGGTTTCCTTGCTATCCAGCAATTGTTCTTCTTTACCTTGGAGTATTACCGTCCTTTATGTCAAGAATGTTCTGAGATTTGTTCCACCTCTTGAGAACTCTTGACATAGAAATACTTCTCACCATCACCATTCTTTCTTGGTCCCTGTGTTAATTCCAACAAGTGAACGGTATTGTTTGGATTCTTTCCTTCTAGCAACCCTATCTCTTTGAAGTTAATGGTCGGTCGTTCATTCTTAGACTGTTGATTATTGAATCACCATTCCAATGTTGGTCGTGCAACCCAGCCCATATTTCGGGTGCACCTTTCAACCAATGTTTAATTGTGTATGTTTTCCTCGAGCATGCATCATTATACCATTTGATCTGATAAATGTCATCTTCTTGTTCACATTATTGTGGAAATCCATCGTTTGAAATTCTCGATGAATTGTCGCTGATGCCCATCAGCCACCTTCTCATCCCCTCCTTGGTTTAATGATGAACTATTATTCTAGGAACCCTCTCCCATAGTTCATTTCCCTGAGAACCTTACAATGACATCTCGACAATTTGTGTTGCACCTTTCTTCTTAGGCATCCTGAATCTGAGTTATCCTAACACCAATCAGATCTGAATCCTGGTCAGATATGATGGTTGGAACATATTTCCAAGAGTTATAACAATGGTCTTTATGTGACCCGGTAAGGTGTTGTCATGCCTAGCACACCTGGCCGAAGGCCCTATTGTTATAGTTTCCTTTTCAGCAAGGCTATCCTTTCTTCCATGAGGAAAATGTAAGACTTATACTATAGGTTGTTCCTGATGGATCCTTTTTGTTTCCAAAGTCTGATCTTCACCTGTTGACCATGTCAATGCTATCTCGAAGCATGTCTATGCTACTCCGATTTTCAATAAGAACATTTGAAGCACCATGCTAAATGTTGTTAAAATTAACCAAACACCGTTGTATGGGTATTGTCATGAAATTTCTTTCCCCTTTCCTAAAGAGTTTTTATTATATCCTGCCAAGGATATCATGCTCTGCTTGTCCTTGGGGAGGATGTACCCCTGATATATGTGTTTAAACACATCTTCCTTTCCACTATTTGGTTTAACCTTTCTTGTGATCTATATGATCTGAGCAGTAATATTCTCCTGCTTATGTAAACACCTCGTTGTACAATTCTGTCAGTAAGACCCTGTTACTTTTGTTGAAAACATTCCGGTAACCACCGATGGACGAGAACTTTGCCTATTGACCCGCCTCGTTCAATGAGCAGGAAAATGGTTCTCTTCTTCCCTCGCCCTTGGTATCGATGTTGTTGCCGACATGTCTGACAGGCTACCCTTTGACACACCTTACTATCATGACCGTGCAAAATGTCGGCCCCTTCCTACTTTTAACCACATGGTGGGCCCATAACCCACAGTTCCACAGGATCGAAACCTGACTCTCCTGCACCCCTGTTACTAAAGCTAATCCTCACGCTTGGCTTCGTATGAAAGATCACGAACCACCTTCCTAGTGATCTATTCTGGTATCAGACGCAATGCTTATTCCCGTTGCTCTGAACCCCTTTCACGCCTTGTAACAGGCATTGAACGATTGCCTGGCTGCTTGAAACGTCTTATGGCACCTCCTTACTTTGCTCTCGATACTTTCTTAAGCTTCAATTCGAGAGTTACTTCCGCCACCTTCCCTAATGTTATCTACCGGATAAGCAACCGTGCAGAGTTTCGATCTTTCGAGTTACCCATTATCATTTTACTTAAGTACGATGGAGTTCCCGAAGAAAGGACGCCGACTTCATTATGATGACCTAAAGCAGAGAAATGAAGACATCAATATATTGGACCGGCCTCTTAGAGAAGAGCAACCAAGACCAAGAAGACTCGTTAGAATTTCGTAACCAGATCTTTCCCTTACTCCACCTCTTAAAATCTCGGGACGAGATTTCTTGTAGTGGAGGAGAATTGTGACGCCCGGATAATTAAGCTACAGTAAACCTTTACTAATGATGCCACGTCACCTCGGTTACTGTTGATAAACTCGCGTTAGTTCAAAACGATTCAAATTCAAATTTAAAGTATAGGCAAACAACAAAAGTTTTCAAACTTTAAAACTAAAATGTTCAAGTTGTAGAAAATAAATCATAAATAATATTGATACAAAAACCACATTTTTGTAAAGTGTTTAGATGCACTAAGGTAATTAAAGCAGCAACAAAACATTTAATTTAATACCTTTTTCAAATTATAAAATATTAAACTATTTTATTTAGCTGTCCAAATTAATGTGGCAGTGTGTATTCCTAAATGCTAATTTAGGTGTTGAAATTAAATTTTACAAAAACTAAAATAAATTAATTATTAAAAGAAACAGAAAAGAAAATTATGAAAAGATAAAAAGAAAGCAAACAAAAAAATAACAAAAGGAAAGAACCAGCAG
>NC_041384.1:90306036-90306928 GCF_002162155.2 Triticum dicoccoides
CGGCCCCCCCTCTTCTCCGGCGCTCTGCCGTGGACGCCGGCGCCCCAGTTGGGTTGCCCCTGCCGGTCGCGCCCGACGCCCGTGAACCCCCCCCCCACACCCGCTATGGCTCCCTGTGCCAATGACAGGTGGGCCTAGCCCAAAACGTTTAAAAAAAAGGGAGTTTAAATAAATAAATAAATAAATAAATAAAAACAATAATTAAAATAAAACAAATTTAATTAATTAATTAATTAATTAAATTAAGTTAATTAACCTTAATTAATTAATCTAATTAACCTGTTAGCTTAATTAAACAGTAATTAGTTTAACTAAATCCTAATTAACCTAACAGTGTATGACAGGTGGGTCCCACGGGACCCACATGTCAGGGTTGACTCAGTCAACCCCTGTTGACTGCTGACGTCAGCATGACATCATGCTGACGTCATAAATACATTTTTTTTTGAATTAATTAAATAAATAATTAAATTCCAAAATTGTTAAAATTTTTTAAAAATTATATCTTTTAATCCGTAACTCGGATTAAAATATTTTCAACATGAAAGTTGCTCAGAACGACGAGACGATTCCGGATACGCAGTCCGTTCGTCCGCCACACACCCCTAACCTATCGAACTCGCAACTTTCCCCCTCCGGCTCCTCTGCCCGAAAACGCGAAACACCGGGAATACTTCCCGGATGTTTCCCCCCTTCACCGGTATCACCTCATACCGCGTTAGAACACGTCTAGCTCTGCTTGTTGACCTGTTATGCACTTGCTTGCTATGTATTTACTGTTTCTCCCCCCCTCTTCTCTCCGGTAGCCCCCGTGACGATGCTGATGCCCCTGTGGACGACTACGTCACCGACGACCCCTCTCTCTTGCCAGAGCAACCAGGCAAGCCCCCCC
>NC_041384.1:90307705-90344234 GCF_002162155.2 Triticum dicoccoides
CTTTCGGCCGCGTACGCAACGTGCAGGTGTGCTATGGGCGATGGGCCCAGACCCCTGTGCGCTTAGGTTTAGACCGGCGTGCTGGCCTCTCTGTTGAGCCTAGGTGGGGCTGCGACGTGTTGATCTTCCGAGGCCGGGCATGACCCAGGAAAGTGTGTCCGGCCAAATGGGATCGAGCGTGTTGGGCTATGTGGTGCACCCCTGCAGGGAAGTTAATCTATTCGAATAGCCGTGATCTTCGGTAACAGGACGACTTGGAGTTGTACCTTGACCTTATGACAACTAGAACCGGATACTTAATAAAACACACCCTTCCAAGTTCCACAGACAACCCGGTGATCGCTTTTCTACAGGGCGACGAGAGGAGGATCGCCGGGTAGGGTTATGCTATGCGATGCTACTTGGAGATGCTGCTTGGAGATGCTACTTGAAGATGCTACTTGGAGGACTTCAACCTACTCTCTCCTACATGCTGCAAGACGGAGGCTGCCAGAAGCGTAGTCTTCGACAGGATTAGCTATCCCCCTCTTATTCTGGCATTCTGCAGTTCAGTCCACTGATATGGCCTCCCTACACATATACCCATGCATATGTAGTGTAGTTCCTTGCTTGCGAGTACTTTGGATGAGTACTCACGGTTGCTTTCTCCCCCCTTTTTTCCCTTTCCTTTCTTTCTGGTTGTCGCAACCAGATGCTGGAGTCCAGGAGCCACACGCCACCGTCGACGACGACCCCTACTACACTGGAGGTGCCTACTACTACGTGCTGCCCGCTGATGACGACCTGGAGTAGTTTAGGAGGATCCCAGGCAGGAGGCCTGCGCCTCTTTCGATCTGTATCCCAGTTTGTGCTAGCCTTCTTAAGGCAAACTTGTTTAACTTATGTCTGTACTCAGATATTGTTGCTTCCGCTGACTCGTCTATGATCGAGCACTTGTATTCGAGCCCTCGAGGCCCCTGGCTTGTATTATGATGCTTGTATGACTTATTTTATTTGTAGAGTTGTGTTGTGATATCTTCCCGTGAGTCCCTGATCTTGATCGTACACATTTGCGTGCATGATTAGTGTACGGTCAAACCGGGGACGTCACACACGTGTCTGGAATCACCCACGACACCTGTTAAGCAAACTCTAAGTGGTGAGGCTACAACCTCGCGTAGCATGGGATCTAATTTATATCGCGCGCTCTAAGGGGTGGCCTCCCCTCTCGGTCCCAACCGGAAACACCCATGCTCCCGGACCAGGTGGCCTGCCTACCAGTTACAACCAGTATCTTCCACCATGGCCTCTCTGTACGGTGTGTGCTAGAAAGAGGTTGACAACTTACTGAACCGTACTCTACTTGCTGTAGAGACGAGTGGTAGCACGAAACAAGTATGGGGGTTACTGGAACAAGACTCGATCTACGGTCGACTCAGGTGGTCCAAGTATTCCCTGCATGATTAGTATAACAAATATATTTCATCAAACAGAGTCACCACTCATATCACCTTACCATGCCATACCAGACAGAACCGTCCCGACAGAGACCGGCGACAAACTCATACCTACCCAAGGCAGAGGTTTTCCCGGGTTCCTGCCGGTATGCATGTAAAGCTCATGAGGGTGATTATCGTCACCAGTGTGTCCATTACCAACAGCATGGAAATCGGTAACATGCACCCATGCATATGATCATATCACATGAAATAACAAGTCCTTCGAAATGCGGTGGTGTTATAAATGCATCAATGATCACTTCAAAAGTTATTAAGCTGGGGTTCAGAATGCTTGCCTTCAATGTGTGGAAAGGCAGGGTGCTCTCCAAGCTTTTGAAAGTTTTCTTCTCTTTCCCCAAAATCCTATTTGAAAATATATTTGAATTAACCCATATTTCAAAAACAGAACCAAAAAGTTGTTTGAAATTTTTTTGAATATATCTTAAAATAAACTAGACCAAATTTGAGGAAGGTAGGAAAAAGAATCAACTCATTTGGACTTATATTTAAAAAGTTATAACCAGTCAAAGATTTGGTCAAATCTGTTATTTAAAATAAAACAGAAAAGAAAACGATTCAGACAGAAATACGCTTTCGGGGCAAAGGAGACGTATTTGAGGCTTTACGCCTCCACTTATCCACATGGACGGTGCGGGGTGTCACTGACAGTGGGTCCTATGCGGCCCACTAGTCAGGTTTGACTAGTCCGCCCTCCTCCTTCTCCCTCTGTCCCGAGCGGAGGCGGGACTCCGGCGACCAACGCCGGCGAGCGGCGGCTCCTCGCGGCCTCTGGAGGGCGGGGATGGATCCGCGGATCAAGGGCGATCCTGCTGGTAGTCGCTGGGTCGGCGGGGACGGCGTGAGCTGTCGGCGGCGAGCTCCTCGGCGGAGGAAAGTTTCGGTGAAAAGTGGTTTTGTGGCGGCGATGGCTCCCGAACCAAATTGAATAGGGGGATCTGTTCACGGGAGGGGGAGGAAGCTCCTGGTGTAGAGTTTAGGGAGGGGGAGGCCCTGGTGGCGCCGGAGTGAACGAGGCAGTGGCGGCGGCCGTGGTTGCCGGAGATGAGGAAGACGACGTTTCCCGGACGATTGCGGGCTATGGGGGTGCCATGGGGGTAGCCTGAGGGTGCGTGCGTGCTCAGAGGGGCTCGGGGTGTCCCTTTTATAGCACGCCGAGGTCGGTTCCGCGGCGGTGGGGATAAGCTCTCCGGCGAACCGCCTCTCTGTAGCTAGGGCGACGTGGCGGCGACGAACGCTAGCGGACACCCGTGTGGATGAGCTCGGGCTGTGCCGGGGCCAGGTGGCGAGCCAGGGTGGCTTGGGCGGTGCTGAACGGAGCAGGGGCTGTCGGGCGGCGGCGGCGGCTAGCTCTTGGCCTGCCGGGCGCGGCGGGGGCTGCTTGGCGCGTTGCTGCGAGGAGGGGAGCGCGTGGCGTGGTGCTGTAGAGCGGGCCAAGGCCGTGGGGGCCAGCGTGTCGGCTCGGCCGCGTGGCTGCAATTGGCGCGCTCTGGGCGCGTCCAGTGCACGCACACCAGATGTTCGACACAATGCCGCGGCATGCTACAGGTCGCAGGTGAGGATGGGGTTTACCAGATCGAGGTTAGGAGCAACGGGGAGTCTAGTGGACACGCTAGTTTGTTCAACGGTGCAAGCTCACAGTGCAATGCCACAATTCATGACAAAACAGAACATGTCCACAGGGTGTTTGACAAAATGCCAATGGCACTTAGGCAAGTCTTGGGGGTGGCCAAAAACTCCAGATGGGGGTCTCTTTAGATGCAAAAGAGAGTGGTGAGGTTAGTTGGACAAAAGGGGAAACTTGCTAGTGCAAGTTTTACAAAACTACATTTCTGGACAGGAAATAAATAGCATTATTCCATGAACCAAAAGTGATCCAAATGGTGCATGCTCCTGGACTTAAGGGTTTAACATGGGGGACTACAAGTAGGAGAAATAGTTAAGGGTATAGGAGCAACTAAAAAGGTGGCTGCAGTACAAATCCTCAAGTTGGTCCAGAATGGAAATGAGGTTGATTCACTCAAATTTTTCAAAGAACATAATTTGTTTTTTTGCACAAAGTGAAACAATAGGCTCCTACTGACCTCCCTTAATTTTGGTAGAAGTTTTAAAGAAATATTTAAATAGGCTGCTGTGTAAAATTGCTCACTGGACCAGAGAACAAAATTGAGAGTAGGGCTCAAAATATTTCATGAATGAAATATATTTTTGCATAGAAGTGATTTAAAAACATCACATGACATCTCCAAATTTTTGTGGAAATTTTAAGTGAATCTATCAAATGGTTGTAGTTCAAATATGGTCAATTAACCTTGAAAACCATTTTCAAGAAAATAAAGATCAAGCAACTTAGTTATTTAATTAGTTATACTCATAAAAGGAAAGTTTTTCTTGAGAGGTTAAATAAGTCCAACAACATTTTTGAAAAGTTTTCTTTTTGGAAAACTCATTATAACAGGGAAGGAAATGACTTAAAAATCAAAATGGAGCTCAGAAATCCAAAGTTTTAAATCCTGGCAAAAATTTTAATTTAATAAAACAAGGCCAAATTTTTGGGGTGTCACAATACTATCCCCCTTAAGAAAAATCTCGTCCTCGAGATTTGCTAAAAGCAGTGTTAAGAGAATATTTACGCAATAAAGATGTAGCTACAGTGAGAGGGCAATAAGTGGTGAAAAACCACCGTGTGAAAACTGGTGCTGCGCGGAAAAGTCTACGGTCCGAGACAAAAACGGGCGATTTCTATGCTGGATATAAATTTAGGATAACTCCTAAATTTAGATATACGCTGATCGCACCCGAGAGCATAGTGCTCTCTCTGGCTGACAGGTGGACCCGGGGTCCACTGTCAGTCTCCTCTTCTTCTCCCTCTGGACCTTTCTTCCTCCTCTCTCCCGCGCGCTTTCTCCATCGGCGACGCCTAGTGTGTAGGGCATCTAGGCCGTACCGCGGTAGTGCGCGGCGTGCTAGTTGCTGGTGCAGCGTGCACTCACCTCGCGGGCCAGCGCGCTGTCGGCACCGCTCGCGGATTCGACTCCGAACACCGGTGATTGGCGACGAGCGGCGTTGGTGGACTTCGCCCACCGTACACCGAGCTCGAGCTATAAAAACGGCCGGGGTGCCTCTCTCTTCCTCCTTACACCTGGCCTCACTTCCCCTCCTCCTTATTTCTCCGTTACTGCTTACAGAAGCTCGGTCGAGGCTCTAATGGCGGAGGCGATGCCGGACTGGTTTGTGATCCTGATATGCGGAGGGCTGGCGACGCTGCTGGGGCTCTTTGTGCTCCTGTGCGCGATAATCTTCGACGAGTATCGCGATGCTGCGGCTCGGGTGTTGGTCCTCCGCGGTGGTGGTGATCATGAGGAGTAGATGGAGTGTGTCGGGTGCTAACTATTGTTAGGGGTGATTAGCTGGATGTAACACCGTTGCAAAATTTTGCAAACAGTGTATGTGTCCGAATGATTATGGTTGTGAGTCTGCTCGTGGTGCTGAGTGAAATTAAATAATCCACGCCGTGAGAAAGTGTAGATGTAGCAACTCAGGGAAAAGAAAATCCCACTCCAGGGTTTTGCGAGGGAAAAACAGTTAATTTAAAGGAGCATAAACCACAACAAAAACTACACACATCAGCAGAAGCCAAATAATTGATTTGTCGTACAAACTCAGGGTATTACGCATAAGTCACACACATAATTAAATGCTGCAAAGAACAAATACAGTAGTGACGTCTAAAATGAAAATGGTAACTGGGAGGGGTCCTGATAAAATGTCTCTGGTAAAGGAATACATTCTTCCTCAATCGGAGGCAGTGGATTGACCAGTCGATGAATGCGTCTCCCCGTGTCGGGTCTCAGTGGTCTGCCGATGGCAACCTGAGGATTTAAATCTGCGAGGCTCTGGAGATAATCCATCACTCGCTGGTTTAAATGCTCTTGAGCAATGATGTACTGGATAAGGTTGGCCAGAACTGGGTCTCTCTCAATACGCCCACCGGGAAAAAACGTTACTTCTCCGGGTGCTGCACGACTCGGAAAGTAATAATATCCTCGTTCGCGGGCATAGGGTACTGCGGATCGAAGACGAGCAATCGCTTCTTTCGCAGCAGCCTCTATGGCCAAGTGTGGGGTTGGCATAGATTTCCCCACGAAGGAAACTTCTATTGGATCTTGGTTGGGGTCTAAAGGAGGAATGTGTACTGCTGCCCAATATTCCGAGGTGGATGGGGTGATCCTTGATTTGAACAGCTCGTACTGGGGTGGCTGGGTAGAACCCATGGTACTGCGGGTAAAATCCCACAATAATTTGACAAAACTACCTGGGGTTGCATCTGGGGTTCTCAGATGAATGTTGGGGTTCGGCATGACAGGAAGAAGCGTGAGTGTTGTGCGCAAAGTGAGGTTTGCTGGGTATGGTCACAAGGTGGCCTTTATATAGCAATGGAGCCGAATCGTTTTACCGAGGTGAAAGGTAAAAAAAATATGCTAGCTTCGGGTCAGTGTCAGAGATACACATATCTCATATAGAGACGTGTTACTGTGGTTGTTGCCGGGCTGGTTTTGGTAGTTGTGCCCGAAAGAATATGCAGCTATGCGCTGACCAAACATGCAAGGCTATTATTAAAACAGAGGCATAAAGACAGGCTGCGTTAATATACGCGGTCGCATGATTACAAAGCGAGGATACATTGAAACTTGGTACTACTCATACGGCTCAGTCTACCTCGTTTATGTCTAAACAGGCGTGCCTGGTGGATGTCGAGGCTTCTCCACGTGTCTCTCTGCCGGGATTAGTCGGAGATGGCGGAGGAACTGCAGGGTCGGGGTAGTGAGAATGGCCATTGCGGGGATTGTTGGCCACAACCCTGTTGGAGTGTGCTCCCAATATGCGACGAAGCACTTCTGGGGTTATCGCAGCACCTTGGCCGATGGCTGGGGCAGATCTCGGGGTCTCGATTGGTTGTCCAAACAACACGACTGGGTTGTCGGTGTTGGGCTCGTTTCCTTCTCTCGCCGGGGCTCGACGAACCAACTCTCCACGAGCTGCGATTAGATCAATAGTGATCTGGTCGAACAGTGCCTCTAGTGCACTTACATAGCGCACTAGGTGCAACAATGCGGGGTCCGTCTCGTGATCTCCATTGGCAACTTGGGGTGGTCTACCATACCCTTCACGTCTGGGATAGTAGTGGAACGAGCGACAGTTAACTCTGGGCGACAAGTGCCTGAGATGAACTATAGCCTCTCGAGCGGCTAGCTGGATGGCTTGTGGCTCAAAGGAAGTTGTTCTACCGGTGAACCGGTAGGGGCGCTCGGGTGCTAGACTCCTACCGTAAATGTGCATAGTGGCCCAGAATTGGCGGTCTTCACCGCTCATGGGTCCTTGATACACAACATATTCTGGTGGCTCCTCTAACGCGTAGGCACGACGGGTGAGGTTTGCGAGGATGGTCACAAAACCTCCAAGGTTGGTTGCTGTGGTTTCGTTGTGCACTACAGGTCCAGGCATTGTGGCTCGGTTTGGGGGTAGCGGCTGTGCTGTGCTGGGTTGAGGCTAGCGTGCCCCTTTTTATAAGAAAAAGGGGACGGAGTCTTCCTTCGAACGCTTGTGAGAAAGGACTATTTAGGGGCCGGTCACTGGCACATGAGTGACAGGTTAGGTTGATATGTTGGGCACCGGCTGCCAAAAGGTGTTGGGTCACTGTCTGGCTATCTTGCACGAGAAGCTTGGCTGGGGTTTGGTTAAGGTCTGGTGGGTTGGTTTGCCTAGGTTTATTGACCTGGCTAGGATAGGATTAGCCAATGGTCAGCCTGGCTCTGATACCAAGCCTGCCACGACCGGGTTTTCCGGGTAATAAATTTCCAGAAAAGACCGTCGTGCTCATCAGCCCCAGGATTACTGTTAGCTGATGAGGCTCCAACTTGATACAGAAACTCCAAGCAAAAATACAAAATATGTAGTACAAGACCATTCTGGCCTGTGGGTACAACAAATGGTTTCTGGTGGTTGATGGCGGAAGCGGGGTGTGAAACATCTGTGTCTATGGGACTCCATTCCCCACGGGAACAGCTGACCAGGTTAAATTCCTATCTTCGCGAGGCTGCTATCTCCATTGCGTGGGTTCCGGGGCTGGCATCACGTCGCTCCTCTCCGTGCAGGAAAATCTGGCCAAGACAATAGCCAGGGACAAGCCAGTGAGTACTTTGAATGTACTCGCAAACATTATGAACACAGGTATAATATAACAATGATGTGCTGAAAAATATTTTATGCTCATGACGTCAGCCACAAAAGATAAGTAACTCTCGGATGCGTGCAAGCAAGTTATTTATAAAATTGCAATAACAGGATAGTATAAAAGAAATTTATGAAATATATAACAAATAATGCCACAGTCGGGCGTCTGAGCGACGCCACATAAAGAGCTTTAAAAGAAATGCCACAGTCGGGCGTCTGAGCGACACCACATAAAGGGCTTTAAAAGAAATGCCACAGTCGGGCGTCTGAGCGACACCACATAAAGGGCTTTAAAAGAAATGCCACAGTCGGGCGTCTGAGCGACACCACATAAAGGGCTTTAAAAGAAATAATCAAAATGAATATCCCGGAGGTAGAACCATCCCAGAGATACTCGATAATAACAATAATATCACGGGTTAGTCAACAATAATAATAATCATAGTTATCACAAGTCACAAGTAGTAAATTCCATTTCTGGTTAACAGTTTCACCTCCGAAGACCGACACTAAGACCGACACCTGACCCATCCCAGACTGCAATCCTTAACCATGGACACGGCTATTCGAATAGGTTTATTCTCTGCAGAGGGTGTACTCTTTACCCACGAGTAACGGATTTCTTTAGTCCATCGGGACTAATTCCGTCTATGGTCTTTTTGTTGAAAACACACCTAACTTGCACACACCAGCTTATCACACACGTGTCTGGAATCACCCATGACACCTGTTAAGCAAACTCTAAGTGGGGAGGCTACAACCTCGCGGAGCATGGGATCTAATTTATATCGCGCGCTCTAAGGGGTGGCCTCCCCTCTCGGTCCCAACCGGAAACACCCATGCTCCCGGACCAGGTGGCCTGCCTACCAGTTACAACCAGTATCTTCCACCATGGCCTCTCTATACGGTGTGTGCTAGAAAGAGGTTGACAACTTACTGAACCGTACTCTACTTGCTGTAGAGACGAGTGGTAGCACGAAACAAGTATGGGGGTTACTGGAACAAGACTCGATCTACGGTCGACTCAGGAGGTCCAAGTATTCCCTGCATGATTAGTATAACAAATATATTTCATCAAACAGAGTCACCACTCATATCACCTTACCATGCCATACCAGACAGAACCGTCCCGACGGAGACCGGCGACAAACTCATACCTACCCAAGGCAGAGGTTTTCCCGGGTTCCTGCCGGTATGCATGTAAAGCTCATGAGGGTGATTATCGTCACCAGTGTGTCCATTACCAACAGCATGGAAATCGGTAACATGCACCCATGCATATGATCATATCACATGAAATAACAAGTCCTTCGAAATGCGGTGGTGTTATAAATGCATCAATGATCACTTCAAAAGTTATTAAGCCGGGGTTCAGAATGCTTGCCTTCAATGTGTGGAAAGGCAGGGTGCTCTCCAAGCTTTTGAAAGTTTTCTTCTCTTTCCCCAAAATCCTATTTGAAAATATATTTGAATTAACCCATATTTCAAAAACAGAACCAAAAAGTTGTTTGAAATTTTTTTAAATAAATCTTAAAATAAACTAGACCAAATTTGAGGAAGGTAGGAAAAAGAATCAACTCATTTGGACTTATATTTAAAAAGTTATAACCAGTCAAAGATTTGGTCAAATCTGTTATTTAAAATAAAACAGAAAAGAAAACGATTCAGACAGAAATACACTTTCGGGGCAAAGGAGACGTATTTGAGGCTTTACGCCTCCACTTATCCACGTGGACGGTGCGGGGTGTCACTGACAGTGGGTCCTATGCGGCCCACTAGTCAGGTTTGACTAGTCCGCCCTCCTCCTTCTCCCTCTGTCTCGAGCGGAGGCGGGACTCCGGCGACCAACGCCGGCGAGCGGCGGCTCCTCGCGGCCTCTGGAGGGCGGGGATGGATCCGCGGATCAAGGGCGATCCTGCTGGTAGTCGCTGGGTCGGCGGGGACGGCGTGAGCTGTCGGCGGCGAGCTCCTCGGCGGAGGAAAGTTTCGGTGAAAAGTGGTTTTGTGGCGGCGATGGCTCCCGAACCAAATTGAATAGGGGGATCTGTTCACGGGAGGGGGAGGAAGCTCCTGGTGTAGAGTTTAGGGAGGGGGAGGCCCTGGTGGCGCCGGAGTGAACGAGGCAGTGGCGGCGGCCGTGGTTGCCGGAGATGAGGAAGACGACGTTTCCCGGACGATTGCGGGCTATGGGGGTGCCATGGGGGTAGCCTGAGGGTGCGTGCGTGCTCAGAGGGGCTCGGGGTGTCCCTTTTATAGCACGCCGAGGTCGGTTCCGCGGCGGTGGGGATAAGCTCTCCGGCGAACCGCCTCTCTGTAGCTAGGGCGACGTGGCGGCGACAAACGCTAGCGGACACCCGTGTGGATGAGCTCGGGCTGTGCCGGGGCCAGGTGGCGAGCCAGGGTGGCTTGGGCGGTGCTGAACGGAGCAGGGGCTGTCGGGCGGCGGCGGCGGCTAGCTCTTGGCCTGCCGGGCGCGGCGGGGGCTGCTTGGCGCGTTGCTGCGAGGAGGGGAGCGCGTGGCGTGGTGCTGCAGAGCGGGCCAAGGCCGTGGGGGCCAGCGTGTCGGCTCGGCCGCGTGGCTGCAATTGGCGCGCTCTGGGCGCGTCCAGTGCACGCACACCAGATGTTCGACACAATGCCGCGGCATGCTACAGGTCGCAGGTGAGGATGGGGTTTACCAGATCGAGGTTAGGAGCAACTGGGAGTCTAGTGGACACGCTAGTTTGTTCAACGGTGCAAGCTCACAGTGCAATGCCACAATTCATGACAAAACAGAACATGTCCACAGGGTGTTTGACAAAATGCCAATGGCACTTAGGCAAGTCTTGGGGGTGGCCAAAAACTCCAGATGGGGGTCTCTTTAGATGCAAAAGAGAGTGGTGAGGTTAGTTGGACAAAAGGGGAAACTTGCTAGTGCAAGTTTTACAAAACTACATTTCTGGACAGGAAATAAATAGCATTATTCCATGAACCAAAAGTGATCTAAATGGTTTAACATGGGGGACTACAAGTAGGAGAAATAGTTAAGGGTATAGGAGCAACTAAAAAGGTGGCTGCTGTACAAATCCTCAAGTTGGTCCAGAATGGAAATGAGGTTGATTCACTCAAATTTTTCAAAGAACATAATTTGTTTTTTTGCACAAAGTGAAACAATAGGCTCCTACTGACCTCCCTTAATTTTGGTAGAAGTTTTAAAGAAATATTTAAATAGGCTGCTGTGTAAAATTGCTCACTGGACCAGAGAACAAAATTGAGAGTAGGGCTCAAAATATTTCATGAATGAAATATATTTTTGCATAAAAGTGATTTAAAAACATCACATGACATCTCCAAATTTTTGTGGAAATTTTAAGTGAATCTATCAAATGGTTGTAGTTCAAATATGGTCAATTAACCTTGAAAACCATTTTCAAGAAAATAAAGATCAAGCAACTTAGTTATTTAATTAGTTATACTGATAAAAGGAAAGTTTTTCTTGAGAGGTTAAATAAGTCCAACAACATTTTTGAAAAGTTTTCTTTTTGGAAAACTCATTATAACAGGGAAGGAAATGACTTAAAAATCAAAATGGAGCTCAGAAATCCAAAGTTTTATATCCTGGCAAAAATTTTAATTTAATAAAACAAGGCCAAATTTTTGGGGTGTCACATCGCACAACTTAGTTAACTATGCTAGAGCCCATAATAGCTTGTGGCTGCACACGGAAGTTTCTAGTATGAATAGTCTCATGATCCCTTTGAGCCTGGGTGGTGGTCCAAAAGAAAACAGGCAAGTCCTGGAATACCCAGGTGCCTCAATCCACCCAGATGTGTGTTTAAGTTGCCACCTTAGATAAACCATTAATTAACAATCTCACATCTGTCATGGATATCACTCACCCAATCCACGTCTACTAGCATAGCATGGCATAATGAGCAAACGTAGAAGTAACTCCCAAAGGTTTGATAATAAACAGGTAATAGGTACTACCTCATCTACTTCCCATCCCACAATTTAGTTAGATCCTAATCATGCAATGTGTGAGGATTGATCTAATGCAATAAAACTGGGTAGTAGAAAAGGTATGATCAAAGTGTTACTTGCCTTGCTGATGATCCGCGAAACCTAACGATTCGAAGTAACAGGCGGCGCACTCCGGGTATTCTATCACAGACAAACAAACAAGCATACAATAAGTACTCATCTAATGCACAGGTAAAACTCAAATAAGAGATCTAACCAGAAGGTTCAACTTAAGAACTCCGGTTGGCAAAAAGAATCAAATCGAACGAAGCAACGAAAAACAAACGGCGAAAGAAAACAACTTCATTCTGGTAATCTGGATCTAGGGCAAATTTTACAGTAGCAAAAACTTGTTTAAGTTGGTTAAACGGATAGAGGGTTTCGAGACAAAACTCTAGGCGCTTGAATCGCCTGATTCCGATAAACGAACGAAAAGTTAAACTAAAACGAAAATCGGATCAGGAATCGCGATCAGAAAAATCGTGGATTTAATCCGAGAAAAAGAAAAATGACGAACGCCGAATTTTTTTTCTCTTTTTTTCGGCACGGAATACGAGGCGTGACGAACCTCGGGTGGCGGGATCATCGTGGCGGCGGCTCTGGCGGCGCGCGCGGATCAAGACGGGGCTGATGGGCTGGGGCGGCTCGGGGCGGCGCTATTTAGAGGCTGCCCCCGGGCGGT
This sequence comes from Triticum dicoccoides, assembly GCF_002162155.2. NCBI lineage: Eukaryota > Viridiplantae > Streptophyta > Magnoliopsida > Poales > Poaceae > Triticum > Triticum dicoccoides. Next base: position 90,320,120 of record NC_041384.1, read on the forward strand.
GTCCCGCTCAGGTACGGCCCGAAGTCGGTTCGTTTTTTTAATTATTCCGCTCGGAAAAAAAAATAAAAAGAAATACTAAACGGACTCCAAAAATTCCAAAATAAATTTTCACGGGCTTCTAAAATCAAGCCGCACAAGGTGAACATTTATTTGGGACCTAAATGCAATTTTGAAAAACGCACTTATTTCCTAAATTCAAATAAAACACCGAAAAACTCCGAAATAAAATCTTATTTGAATTTATTATTAAATCCTCAATATTTCTTTATTTTGGGAAAGTCATTTTATTCCCTCTCTCATATTTTTGTAATAGAAATAATTGATGATAAAATATATAAAATCAAATGATCCTATTCTCAAAATTTGAGAGAACTCAAATATGAAAATAACGAAATCCCCAACTCTCTCCGTGGGTGATTGAGTTGCGTAGAATTTCTAGGATCAACCAAAATGCAAAATAAAATATGATATGCATGATGATCTAATGTATAACATTCCAAATTGAAAAGTTAGGATGTTACAGAGTATATTACTAAATATTATAAATAGTGAGTGTGGAATAATGGTGGATCGGTGTTCGGAATTGTCCTAGGCAATCATTAACAAAACCGGTAATCACTATTGCAGTTTCATATGAGGGAGAGGCATAAGCTAACATACTTTCTCTAATTGGATCATATGCACTTATGATTGGAGCTCTAGCAAGCATCCGCAACTACTAAAGATCATTAAGGTAAAACCCAACCGTAGCATTAAAGCATCAAGTCCTCTTTATCCCATACGCAACAACCCCTTACTTGGATTTGTGTTTCAGTCACTCACCAACCCACTATAAGCGAATCATAAATGTATTGCAACACCCTATAGTGGGAACCCCTCACGCTTGCGCAGCACGGAGGGCACCATAGGACAACACCAAAGTAAAACATACAACTCATACCAATCTAGATCATAAATCAACCCAAAGACAAACGATAACTACTCAAAACATCATAGGATGGTAACACATCATTGGATCATAATATGTGGCATAAAGCACCATGTTCAAGTAGGGATTACAGCGGGGTGCGGGAGAGTGGACCGCGTAAAAGAGATGAGGGTGATGATGATGATGGTGATGTTGATGAAGACGATCACCGTGGCGATGATTCCCCTCCCGATGCCCTCCACCCTCGTGGGCCCCTTGTTGCTCCACCGACCCACTTCTTCCTCCTATATATATCCATATACCCCGCAAACATCCAAGAGCACCACAAAATCCTATTTCCACCGCCGCAACCTTCTATACCCAAGAGATCCCATCCATGGCCCTGACGAAGCTATGTACCTAGGGTAGGGTCATGGATCTGTCCAAGATACCCTCCCCAAGGACATCTCTAAAAGAACCAGAAGCAGTCGAAGAGAGATCATCATCCACTCGACCATGAAGTTATGTTCCACTTGACAGCTTTAAAGACACTCGACCATGCAAACAACCACTCGACCACCAGAAGATGTGAAGCCACTCACTCTACAACGGTCAGGATTTAAGTCATAGCTTTAATAATCATTTATAGCACTTTACTCCGGACATTACCAGTAACGCTCCTCCTTTATGAACATTGAACCCTGAGTAACGGAGGGGAGCTGGGGTCCTGGCGCACCCTATATAAGCTGCCCCCTCCTCTGGGACAAGGGTTCGCACCTTTTGTAATTCACACGCATCTATCCAGTCGACCGCCTCCAGGCTCCGAGACGTAGGGTTGTTACTTCCTACGAGAAGGGCCTAAACTCGTAAAACTCGCGTGTACAACTCCTCCATAGCTAGGATCTTGCCTCTACATTCCTACCCCCTATTCTACTGTCAGGCTTAGAACCACGACAGTTGGCGCCCACCGTCCGGCGGGTGTCTTAGCATTTTTTGGAGAAGTTGCAAGTTTTCCAATACCCGTCATCATGGTCTCAGGCGGAGGTTTGGCTGAGGGCCGCGAGAACCGTCTCGGTGCGCTCGTGTTTATCGCCGACGACTCCGCTTGGCTTCAGGACGCTCCACTCGACGTCGACACACTCCCCGTCCTTGGGGCGACGCACTTTCGCGCGTGCGTCCTCCTGCGGCAGCCATCGACCCAGTATCAGTTGGCTCTAGCAGCTTTCCCCCTCCTTGCAGCCTTCCGGAGCAAGCATTCCGGGCGGTCGAGGCTTCAGTGGTGGGTGAGGCATGCTTTGGCCCGCTAGTCGGCCATCCCTCAAGTCGCGGCAATCGACCCCGATGAAACTCTCTACGGCTTGTTCGATCTGTCGACTGGCTCCATAGAGACTGTATCTAAATGCGACAGCAGCGACCCGGCGGCAGAAGTTTTGATGGTCAATGGACCACGCCGTCCTCCTGGCTTCACCCGTGAAGACGAAGGTGATGGAGATGGCGATCCATCACGCGTTCATGAAGAGTACCGCCCCGAACCCCTCTCTTCCCAGTAGAGGGAGGAACTTCGCCGCCGGAACATGGATGCACTGCACACTCCTATAGTTGGAGAAACCCCTAAGGCCCAGGCCTTGGAGCAGGCGCGCTTAGCCAACTTGGCTGAGTGCACTCGACTGGAAAACCTCCAGCGCGCACTCAATGATCGCGCTCGGCAATGTGCTCCCGAATCCAGTCGACGCCAGCTTTTTCCACCTCCGACTCAGGTATACTGAACCCTGATCCAGAATCTGGCAGCTGTTGCCCGGATAGCGGAGTCGATCCAACCTTCCCAGTCAGAAGCTGGCTGAGGTTTGGTGCAGATCCGTGGTTGCAGACACAGTTCAGTCGGCCCATAGCCCAAGATCGCCCTCAAGGTGTGAGGGACGTGGAGATCGATGAGATCAGTACAGAAACCGTGAGCAATATGATCACCGAGTCAATCGCGATGATCGTCGTCGAGTGCCCACGCCTCCCCCAAGGAGTGGGTCATACGTGCCTCGGTAGCATGAAGACAAGCGCCCTCACAACATTGCGCGAGGAATTCCAGTCGACCCCAGGGAGCCAGGCTTTGATGCGAGATCTATTCTCGTTCAAGTCTTGGTCGACAGAAACAGAGCTCACCGAGAGGGCCATGACAGGGATCCGCAAACCAGCAGCAGGGTGCATGTCTCAGGGCCAGAGTGCTTCAGCAGAGCCATCAGGGCTGCAGTGATTCCCCCCAACTTCAGGTTGGCGACTGGAGTCAGTAAGTTCACTGGTGAGTCCAAGCCTGACACCTGGCTTGAAGACTACCGAGTGGCTATCCAGATTGGTGGCGGCAATGATGAAGTGGCCATGAAATACCTTCCTCTGATGTTGGAGGGCGCGGCTAGAGCATAGCTAAGTCAGTTGGCACCTAGCAGTATTTATACTTGGGAAGGTCTCGCCCGAGTGTTTGTAAGAACATTCGAGGGCACTTGCAAGCGGCCGGCAGGTTTGACAGAATTACAGTGTTGTGTTCAGAAACCGAATGAAACTTTGAGGGATTATATCCAGAGATGGATCACCCTGCACCACACGGTGGAGGATGTGTCTGATCATCAGGCAATTTGTGCCTTTAAGGAAGGTGTCAGGTATCGGGAGTTGAATCTGAATTCGGTCGGACAGGAAATATGACTCTGACTCGGATGATGGAGATTGCCACCAAGTATGCCAATGGTGAAGAAGAAAGACTCCGGAGTGGCAAGCATAAAGCAGTCACCCATGAAGCCGGAGGAGGAAACTCCAGTCGAAAATAGAAGCGCAAGGCTGAGCCAGCTGCTCCTGGTGAAGCCTTAGTTGTGGTTCAAGGAAAGTTCAAGGGGATGCCCAAAGGGCCGTGGAACCCCAAGAAAGTAAAATATCAAGATGGAAATGACGTGCTGGATCTGCCGTGCCACATCCACACCAAAAAAGATGAAGAGGGTAATTTCATTTATCCGAAGCACACCACTCGGTAGTGTCGACTCCTAATCCAGCAATTCCGAGAGAAACATCCCAAGGAAAAGGAGAAGGAAGCAGACAAGGTTGAGGATCGGGAAGAAGATGATGATGGTTATCCCCACGTGAATTCCACTCTGATGATTGTTGCTGACGTTGAGAGCAAAAGTCGATTGAAAGTCATCAACAGAGAAGTGAACATGGTCGCTTCGGTGACACCTAGTTATTTGAAGTGGTTGCAGACTGCCATTACATTCAAACAACCTGATCATCCAGCGCACATAGCCACCCCTGGGAGGCAAGCACTGGTGGTCGACCCGGTGGTCGAAGGCACTTGCCTGATAAAGGTCCTGATGGATGATGGCAGTGGCCTAAACATACTGTATGCAGAGACGTTGAAGGGAATGGGCATTCCGATGTCCAGACTCAGTGAAAGCAATATGAGTTTCCATGGGGTCATTCCAGGCAAGAAGGCTGCATTGCTCGGCCAGATTGCTCTTGATGTGGTTTTCGGTGATTCCAAGAATTACCGTAAAGAAAAGTTGACATTTGAAGTTGTGGATTTCCAGAGTGCCTATCATGCCATTCTGGGCAGGCCAGCTTATGCGGGTTTTATGGCTCGACCATGTTACGTATACCTCAAATTGAAGATGCCTGGTCCCAAAGGGGTGATCACAATCACTGGTAATCGAAAGAAGGCAGAAGCGTGCTTCCATAAGGGTTCAAACATTGCCGACACACAGATGGCCGTGGCAGAATTGCAAGAATTCCAGAAAAATGCAGACGGAGTGATTTTTTGCGAGCCAAGAAGCCAGCCACAGATTCAGCATTCCAATCGTCTGGTGAAACAAAGTCGATTCACATTCACCCGACAGACCCCAATGCTGCTCCGACTCACATTTCGACCACACTTGACTCCAAATAGGAAGAAGCGCTCATCCAGTTCCTCCGTGAGAACTGGGACATCTTTGCATGGAAACCTTCGGACATGACGGGTGTTCCCAGGGGACTGGCTGAACATCGTTTGCGAGTCGACCCAAAAGTGAAACCAGTCAAAGAACATCTTCGACGGTCCGCCGTACAGAAGAGAAAGGCAATCGATGAAGAGGTGGCTCGGCTTTTGGCAGCTGAATTTATCCGAGAGATTTACCACTCCGAGTGGTTAGCCAATGTTGTCATGGTCCCAAAGAAGGACGACTCACTTCGCATGTGCATTAACTCCGAGTGGTTAGCCAATGTTGTCATGGTCCCGAAAGATCACTTTCCTCTCCCTCGCATCGACCAGATAGTCGCCTCGACTGCGGGGTGCGAGCGTTTTTCCTTTTCGGATGCCTGCTCCGGGTACCACCAGATCCGTCTGTACGGAACCGACGAGATAAAGACAGCTTTCATCACCCCGTTTGGGTGCTTCTGTTATGTCACAATGCCATTCGGTTTGAAGAACGCTGGAGCCACATTCATGCAGATGATTCAGAAGTGCCTGCTCACTCAGATCAGTCAAAATGTGGAAGCATACATGGATGACATCATGGTTAAGTCACGTAAAGGTTCCGACCTACTGACTGACCTTGCTGAAACCTTTGGCAACCTTAGAGGGTATGATATCAGGCTTAATCCATCAAAGTGCACGTTTGGTGTTCCGGGCGGAAAATTACTCGGTTTTCTCGTTTCCGAACGAGGGATCGATGCTAACCCAGAAAAAGTGGGTGTTATACTCCGAATGAAACGCCCGGTGTGTGTGCATGATGTCCAGAAGCTTACTGGTTGCTTGGCCGCCTTAAGTCGATTCATTTCTCGCCTCGGTGAAAAGGCACTACCTCTTTACCGATTGATGAAGAAATCAGATATGTTCGAGTGGACTCCTGAAGCTGATGCAACATTTGCAGAACTAAAAGCCCTGCTTTCCACGTAGCCAGTGCTTGCTGCCCCAATCAACAAAGAGCCTTTACTGCTTTATATAGCAGCCACTGGACAAGTCGTCAGTACAGTACTTACGGTCGAGCGGGAAGAAGAGGGAAAAACCTACAAAGTTGAGCGCCCAGTTTATTATATTTCTGAAGTTCTGACTCCGTCAGCAGAGATATCCGCACTATCAGAAGCTCGTTTATGGAATTTACATTACCACGAAGAAAGTTGCACACTATTTCTCTGATCACTCTGTTACAGTCGTCAGCGTCGCTCCATTGTCAGAGATTCTGCACAACAGAGATGCAACTGGTCGAGTGGCAAAATGGGCGATTGAACTCCTTCCCTTAGATATAAAATTCGAGGCAAAGAAAGCTATTAAGTCCCAAGCAATAGCAGATTTCCTCACCGAGTGGATTGAACAACAACTGCCGACTCAAGTTCACTCGGAGCACTGGACCATGTTCTTTGATGGATCCAAAATGCTGAATGGTTCCGGTGCTAGGGTGGTTCTAGTACCCTCCAGATCCACTTTGATTTTTCCAATAATGAAGCTGAATATGAAGCACTCCTGAATGGGTTGCGTATGGCCATCTCACTCGGCGTCCGTCGCCATATGGTGTACGGCGACTCAGATTTGGTAGTCAATCAAGTGATGAAGGAGTGGGACATCAGAAGCCCAGCCATGACTGGTTACTGCAACGCGGTGAGGAAGTTGGAAAAGAAGTTTGAGGGGTTAGAGCTCCATCACATACCCCGACTGAAAAATCAAGCAAGCGACGACTTGGCAAAGATATGTTCCAAGAGAGAAGCCATTCCCAGCAATGTGTTTTTGGAACATATTCACACACAGACCGTTCAACAAGATCATTTTACTGAAGAGCCCCCGCAACCTAAGAGCACCACAGATCCAACTGAAGTCGAGGTCCTAGCAGTGGTCGACCTGATCATGGAGGTTCTGGTCATCACACCCGACTAGACAGTGTTGTACATTGCGTACATCCTTAGAAAAGAACTCCCAGAAGATGAAGAAGAGGCTCGGCAGATCGTCCGTCGATCCAAGGCCTTTACTGTGATAAGAGGACAGTTGTTCAGGGAAAGCGTGACTGGAGTCGGTCAGAAATGCATAACGCTAGAAGTAGGTCGAATGATCCTCAATGACATCCACTCGGGGACCTGTGGTCACCATGCGTCCTCTCGGGCCATCGTGGGTAAAGCATACCGAGCCGGATTCTATTGGCCATGAGCAAATGAAATGGCGAAAGATATAGTCGACAGATGCGAAGGCTGCCAGTTTTACTCCAACATGTCTCACATGCCAGCGTCAGCCCTAAAGACCATTCCCCTCGTCTGGCCCTTTGCTGTTTGGGGACTGGATATGGTTGGACCACTAAGAACTAGTAGGAGCGGCTTCACTCATGTGCTCGTTGCAGTCGACAAGTTTACCAAATGGATCGAAGCTAAACCTATCAAGAATCTTGAAGCTAGCACCGCTGTCAGTTTTATCAGAGAATTAACATTCAGATATGGAGTCCCCCACAGCATCATCACTGACAACGGATTGAATTTCGATTCTGATGAGTTTAGAGCTTTCTGCGCTTCTCAAGGCACACGAGTCGACTATGCTTCAGTCACTCACCTTCAGTCGAATGGACAAGCAGAAAGAGCCAATGGCCTCATTCTCAAAGGATTGAAACCCCGACTGATGCGTGATCTCAAACACGCAGCAGGCACTTGGGTCGATGAACTTCTGTAAGTTCTGTGGGGTTTGAGGACAACTCCCAACCGGTCGACTGGACGAACTCCTTTCTTTTTGGTCTATGGAGCCGAAGCTGTTCTACCAAGTGACCTGCTCCACAATGCACCCCGAGTCAAGCTTTTCTCCGAAGATGAAGCAGAGCAGGCCCGGCAAGATTCATTCGATCTCCTAGAGGAGGAAAGAGAGATGGCCTTGACCCGGTCGACCGTCTATCAGCAAGACTTGCGTCGATTCCACGCCAGAAATGTGAGAGGTCGAGCCTTCCAAGAAGGAGACCTGGTTCTTCGAGTGGATCAACAGAAACCACACAAGCTCGCCCCGGCTTGGGAAGGCCCCTTCATCGTCACCAAAGTTCTCCACAATGGAGCATACCATCTTTAAAGTGTTAAGCATCAGAAGGACGAGCCACGAGCCTGGTACATGGAGCTGCTCCGCCCCTTTTATACTTAAGCACACGTTCGAATAAAATTTAATAACAAACACCTTTGTAATTTATTTACCAAAGATAAGAGCTTTACAGTCCTCTCGTACGATTGTTGTTGTTCTCATTTACCTCTGAAATCCCCCAGTGGGTGGGCTTAGCCGCGAATCTGTTTCGCCTAAGTTCGGAAGAAAATCCTACCGAGTGACGAGCAAGCCTATCATTTGGGAGGCTTAGCTACGAATCCGTTTCGCCTAAGTTCAAAAAAAAATCCTACCGAGTGGAGAGCAATCCTCCCACTCGAGGGCTTAGCTGCAGTCTAGTACTCGCCTAAGTTCTCTCACTCGGAGACTTAGCTGCAGTCCTACACTCGCCTAAGTTTGAAAAAATCCTACCGAGTGGAGAGCAATCCTCCCACTCGGGGGCTTAGCTGCAGTCTAGTACTCGCCTAAGTTCTCTCACTCGGAGACTTAGCTGCAGTCCGGCACTCGCCTAAGTTTGAAAAAATCCTACCGACTGGAGAGCAATCCTCCCACTCGGAGGCTTAGCTGCAGACCAATACTCGCCTAAGTTCTCTCATTCAGAGACTTAGCTGCAGTCCGGCACTCGCCTAAGTTTGAAAAAATCCTACCGAGCGGAGAGCAATCCTCCCACTCGGGGTCTTAGCTGCAGTCCAGTACTTGCCTAAGTTCTCTCATTCGGAGACTTAGCTGCAGTCTGGCACTCGCCTAAGTTTGGAAAATCCTACCGAGTGGAGAGCAGTCCTCCCACTTGGGGGCTTAGCTGCTGTCGAGTGCTCGCTTAAGTTCTCCCACTCGGAGTCTTAGCTGCGGTCCAGTACTCGCCTGTGTTTGTAAAATACTACCGAGTGGAGAGCAGCCCTCCCACTCTGGGGCTTAGCTGCAGTCCAATACTCGCCTAATGTCGGAGTAAATAGCCATGGGTAGCCTAGCCGGCTTCCCCTGGCCCTTCTGAAAAAATTACGAGCCCGTCCGGCTCTCAGGAATCCAAGACGTGGGGCCGCCTTCCCCTTGCTGGCTGTCACCCAGGCCAGCTCGAAGAAGGCGGCCCGACTTTACCCCTCATGAAGAAAACCATGGGAGGCCGACTCGAAGAAGCCGGCTCCAAGATGCCGACTCCAAGAATCCGGCCATGAGGAGGCCGATTCCAAGAAGCCGGCTCCCATAAAGCGGTCGAGACCGTACCCTCAAAGTTTGCATCCACCTAGCGGCGATGAGACGGGGCGTGGCTACAGTAAAGCCTGCCACCCCCGAATCCCGGAGCACGCCTGGCACAGTGCGCCGTACGGAGTGGCCATGATCCGTCTGGCGCGGCACTGTTGCCATGTTGACCCTGATGTCATCCATGACAGGCAACCAGTATGGCCCACGGGCGGTGGGCCCCATCGGGCAGAGAGACACCCGAAGGCGGCCTGGCCTCCCCCAGTCGGCCCGAGACGGGGCCGGCTCCCCGCAGCCGGCTCGCTTCCCCCCTCGAAGAAAACGCCCCATTAAGGAGACAAGACGCGGTAAGGCTACGGTAATCGCCCGCCGGACGGCGGCACTGTAGCCACGCTTACCTCGACGAAGCCCTCGTCATCAGGATGCGGCAACAGTAACCAGCCATCGACAAGACCCTTGGCAGTGGGGCCTGCCTGTTGCCAAGGAGTTGGTAGCCGGCGGGACCCACCAGCCGGCGGGCCCCAGCAGTCGGCGCAGAAGCCGGCGAGCGCGGTCACAGACGGCTGGGCCCCGCGCCCAGTCGGATTACTATTGTACCCCCCGGGGGTAGGCCTATATAAACCCCCCGGGGCACCCATGCAAAGGGTTCGACCCTCAGCTAGATCTAGACACACACAAGGAGGGGAAGCAAGCCAGCCGTGCCCTTCTTCCTCCTCCCACCGAACAGCTCAAGGAGCATTGTGTAGCTACTTGTTCATCTAGTGATCATGCGGAGACTCCGCGGAGCAGCAGTAGGGGTGTTATCTCCACGGAGAGCCCCGAAGTTGGGTAAGATTGGCCGGCGTGCATGTCTTCGCCTCCTCCCGTTTCAAGGCACTGGCGACATCTTACTGGCTCCCACAATGATAAGCCACCCATTGGCATATGTCGCACCTACCACCCGACATTTGGCGCCCACCATGGGGCCAGGTGCACCGTCGTCCGGAGACCTGTTCTGGACGGGAACCCTCTTCCTCCCCAGAGAGCGTAGCCAGCCCAGCACGCCCGATGGCGCTTGCCACGACGCGCTACAAGGCATCACCAGCATCCGCGCGGCAGGCAGCCTCGCCGATCTCCCCGACGAAACCCTCATCTCCGACGAGCTCGCCTCTGATGCGGGCACCGATCACCTCGCCAACCTCCTCGGCCAGCTCCATGTCTCCAGCGAGCCCGCTGTGGATCTGGAGTCGGTTGGCTCCACCGACCCGATGCCTGTCAACTCCGACACGGCCTCCTTCGACACCTTCCCCACCAACGTCGCGATCTACAACGACCCGCTTCCTCGGACCGACGGCCGCGATACCGTCACCACCGAAGTGATGGTCATCGGCCACGGCGGCCCGGCCGGCGAGAGCACCCACTACGTCCCGCATGTGGCGGCCCACGAATTGTCCACCCCACTCCCGGCTAATGCCGACGACGAAGCACTGGAGGCACGCCGCCTCGCCCTCCTTGCAGAGGGCCAGAGGCTGGCTTCCGTGAGACGCCTCACATAGGCCTACCAGCGCGAAGCTGACCGCGCCGCCTTCGGCACGCCGGCCCCGGGCGGGCCAAGCCAGGCCGGCCTTGTCAAGCAACGCGGCGCCATCATCGCCGACACGCTGGGAGTCGACCGCCCAGTCTACGCCACTCCACTCGAGAACCTGCGCGCCGCCCAGGAGGCCGTGGATGAGTTGGACGGCTTGGAGGCCGAAGACCTCCCCCACATGACCCGGCGCATCCAGCAGCCAATCGATGCAGCCGCACAGCGGCACGAAGCCGACGCCCGTGCGGGAAGCCCTCCTCCGCGCCGAGATCACGGCGCGACATCCCGGACACCGACTACGAGCAACACCCACGCGCGGCGCGAGAAAGAGCCGGCGGCCAGCCGAAGCCGGACCCGAATCTCCATCGAGCGAGACACGGACGGCCATCCCCGAGCCATGGAATGGCGGGGCAACCCGCCTCCGCCTCGACCCCATGGAGAAAGATATCCCACCCCGCCGCCAGTGGCACACCCGACTCTCAGCGGCCGACTAGGTCGCCGCGAAGGAGTCGGCGAGAACGACGCCCGCCATCGGATCGACCGCCTGGCGCGATCCCTGGCGCTGGAAGAAGAAGACGATGTCGGCCCGCCTTGTTTCGGCCCCCGCATCCGCGACGAGCCTTTCCCCAAAGGGTTCTCGCTCCCAAGAGACACGCCCAAGTACAACGGCTCCGTGAAGCCAGAAGATTGGTTGATCGACTACTCCACGGCGGTCAGCATAGCCACCGGCAACCGGCGCGTTGCCGTGAAGTACGTGCCCCTCATGCTGCAAGGCACGGCGCGGACCTGGATCAACAGCCTCAAGCCTCTCAGCAACAACAGCTGGCTAGATTTCACCGAAGCTTTCATCCGCAACTTCACCAGCACATACAAGCGGGCCCCCAAGCCCAGGCAGCTCTCCCTGTGCGTACAGGGACCGACTGAGTCCACTCGCGACTACCTCACGCGTTGGGCCGAGCTCCGCAATTCTTGCGAGGGGGTGCACGAGGTGCAAGCCGTAGAATACTTCATAGCCGGGTGCCGAGAAGGTACCCTCCTCAAGCACAAGCTTCTCTGCGACGAGCCGGCTACCCTCAACGAGCTTCTAGACATAGCGGACAAATATGCGACCGCCGACTCCTCAATGAAGACTGAGCTTCAGGTAGACGCGTCCGGAAAAGTACTCAACCCGACGCCCAAGACGCCGGCTGGGGATCCCGGCCGACGCACACACCGGAACGACCACAAGCGCAAGGGCCCCGCGCCGCCTCCCGCCAGTCGGCAGGTGGCCACAGTTGAAGACGTGCCGCCTGAAGGGCGGCCCGCGCCCAAGAAACCCAAGGGCGGCCGGCCGGCTTGGCAGCCGGCCTTCTCCTACGAGCAAACTCTTGACGCCCCCTGCAAGTTCCACAGCGGCGCGAAGCCGTCCAACCACACAACCCGAAAGTGCCATTGGCGCACCCGAATTTCCAAAGGCGAGGGGCTCGCGCCGCCTCCGCCTGCCGGCCCGCCGCCTCCGCCTCTGCCGCCTCCGGCGGCTCGGCCCGCAGTCGGAGCCATGCATGACAAGTTCCCTGACGAGCAAGCAACCTACATCGTCTTTACGAGCCAGCCCGAAGACCGGCGCAGCAAACACCGAGAGCACCAGGAAGTCAGCATGGTCGTTGCCAACCCCGCCGGACACATGCATTGGTCAGAAAAGCCCATCAGCTGGAGCCGGGCCAACCATCCAGAGGTGATGCCGTCTCCCGGCTCTTATGCGCTGGTCCTGGAAGCCACCCTCGCGACGGACAGACGCGCTGCCCGCTTCTCCCGCGTGCTGATAGACGGCGGGAGCAGCATCAACATCCTGTACCGTGATACCCTGGAGAAGCTAAATGTCAAGACGAAGCAGCTCATGCCTACTCGAACAGTGTTCCATGGCATCGTACCCGACCTGTCCTGCGCCCCCATTGGCAAAATCAAGATTGATGTACTTTTTGGGGACAAGGAGCATTTCCGCCGAGAAGCGATCTAGTTTGAAGTGGTGGACCTGGAGAGCCCTTACCATGCATTGCTTGGCCGACCTGCCTTGGCCAAATTCATGGCAGTTCCCCACTATGCATACCTCAAGATGAAGATACCGAGCACCAAAGGCGTCATCACCGTAGCCGGCGATTACAAGAAGTCCTCTGAGTGCGCGGCAGCCAGCAGCCGGCTGGCCGAGTCCCTTGTGATTGCCGAAGAAAAGAAGATGCTGGACCGAGTCGTGGCCATAGCCGGCAAGCAGTCAGCCGTATCCCCCGACCCCAAGGAGCATGATGCTCAAGGATCCTTCCAGCCGGCCAAGGAGACAAAGAAGATACCTCTTGACCCCGAGCATCCAGAGAGGTTTGCTATCATCGGGGCAAGCCTGAACCGCAAATAGGAAGGCGAGCTCGCCGATTTCCTCCGTGAGAATCGGGACATCTTTGCGTGGTCCCCCAAGGACATGCCGGGTGTTCCGAGGAAATTCGCCGAGCACAAACTACACGTCCGAGAAGACGCAAAGCCAGTCAAACAACCCCTTCGCTGACTGTCGGAGGAGAAAGGCAGGATTGTGGGAGAGGAAATAGCCCAGCTTCTAGCAGCCGGCTTCATTATGGAACTTTTCTTTCCAGAATGGCTCGCCAACCCGGTCCTTGTGCTAAAGAAGAATAACAAGTGGCGCATGTGTATAGACTACACGAGCCTCAACAAGGCTTGCCCCAAAGATCCCTTTGCCCTGCCAAGGATTGACCAAGTGATAGACTCCATGGCCGGATGCGAGCTGTTGAGTTTCTTGGATGCTTACTCAGGATATCACCAGATAAAGCTAGATCCGGACGACCGCCTGAAGACCGCCTTCATCACGCCATTTGGAGCCTTCTGCTACCTGACTATGACATTCGGCTTAAGAAATGCCGGTGCCACTTTTCAGCGTTGCATGCAGAAGTGCCTCCTCAAGCAACTCGGCAGAAACGCTCACGTCTACGTGGACGACATTGTGGTGAAGACGGAGAAGCGCGGCACTCTGCTGGGAGACCTCAAGGAAACGTTTGAGAACCTACGCCGGTTCCAAATCAAGCTCAACCCCGAGAAATGTGTGTTCGGAGTGCCAGCCGGCCAGCTCCTAGGCTTCCTGGTCTCCGAACGCGGCATCGAATGCAACCCGGTGAAGATCAAGGCCATCGAGAGAATGGCGATCCCCACCAAGCTTCAAGACATCCAAAAGTTCACCGGATGCTTGGCCACCTTGAACCGCTTCATCAGCCGGCTCGGAGAGAAGGCTCTCCCCCTCTACCGCCTCATGAAGAAGAGCACTCACTTCGAGTGGAACGACCAGGCCGACCAAGCTTTTCACGAGCTGAAGAAGATGCTGGCCACGCCGCCCGTCCTGGCGGCGCCGACTGAGAAAGAGCCCATGCTCCTTTACATTGCCGCAACCAGCCGGGTGGTCAGCACCGTCATCGTAGTCCAACGCCCAGAAGAAGGCCGAGCCCAGCCGGTCCAGAGGCCGGTGTATTATTTGAGCGAGGTGCTATCCACTTCAAAGCAGAACTACCCGCACTACCAGAAGATGTGTTACGGCGTGTACTTCACCGCCAAGAAGCTGAAGCCCTACTTTCAAGAGCACCCCGTCATGGTCGTATGCACCGCCCCGCTGGCCGAGATCATAGGCAGCTGGGACGCATCCGGCCGGGTGGCGAAATGGGCCATCGAGCTGGCCCCTTACACGACCTTCTACCAGCCCCGCACCGCCATCAAGTCCCAAGCACTGGCCGACTTCCTCATCGACTGGGCCGAGACCCAGTACCTGCCGCCGGCTCCTGACTCCACCCATTGGCGCATGCACTTTGACGGGTCCAAGATGCGCAGCGGATTGGGAGCTGGCATCGTCCTTACCACTCCCAAGGGCGACAAGCTCAGATACACGCTGCAAATTCACTTTTCCGCCTCCAACAACGTGGCCGAGTACGAGGCGCTCATACACGGGCTCCGGCTTGCCAAGGAACTCGGCATCCGCCGGATCCTATGTTATGGCGACTCGGACTTGGTGGTCCAGCAATCATCCGGCGACTGGGACGCCAAGGACGCAAATATGGCAAGCTACTGCTTCCTGGTCCAACAACTCAGCGGATACTTTGAAGGATGCGAGTTCCTCCACGTACCGCGAGCCGACAACGAGCCTGCCGATGCCCTGGCTCGAATAGGCTCCACTCGGCAAGCAATACCAACCGGCTTCGCTCTACAACACCTCCTCAAGCCGTCCATCAAGCCGTCTCCAGAGTCCGATTCCATCTTCGTGCCGCCTGACCCCGATGCGGCCGGGTCTGGCTCGAAGAACCAAGCGGGCGACCCCGGCACTTCAGTAGTCGGCCCGGGGGCTTCGACAACCGGCTCAGGGACTGTAGTAGCCGGCTCGGGGACTGCGATAGCCGGCCCGGGGACTGCACCAGCACAACAGCCGGCGGCCGCCTCCAGCATTTCACCACCCAGCCCGCCCACCCTGGTGGCTGTAGCCACATTGGCAGTAGGAGAAGTCGCGGCTCCGTCATGGGCTCAGTCCATCGTCAACTTCCTAGTGAACCAAGATCTGCCGGCTGACAAAGCAGAGGCAAGACAAGTCCAACGCCGAGCTGGAGCATACACAATCGTCAACAGAGAGCTCGTCAAGCGCAGTGTCACTGGAGTTCTCCATCGATGCGTCGAGCAAGAGAAGGGCATTGCAATCCTCAGAGACATTCACCAAGGAGAATGCGGCCACCATGCGGCCTCTAGATCACTCGTCGCCAAAGCCTTCCGCCATGGTTTCTTTTGGCCGACTGCCTTGGATGACACCAAGGAATTAGTTAAATATTGCAAAGGGTGCCAACTTTTCAGCTCCAAGCAACACATGCCGGCTTCGGCACTCAAGACCATTCCCCTCACCTGGCCCTTCGCCGTTTGGGGACTGGACATAGTGGGCCCATTCAAGACGGCACGCGGCGGCATGACGCATTTGCTCGTCGCCGTGGACAAATTCACCAAGTGGATTGAGGCAAAGCCGATCAAGAAGCTGAATGGGCCGACTGCTGTAACATTCATCGCAGACATAACAACTCGGTACGGCATGCCACACAGCATCATCACCGACAATGGCATGAATTTTGCCAAAGGAGCCTTGGCACGTTTCTGCGCAGCCCAAGGTATTCGGCTGGACTTAGCGTCCGTCACCCACCCACAGTCAAACGGCCAGGTCGAGCGAGCCAACGGCCTCATCCTCTCCGGCATCAAGCTCCGACTGGTCGTACCTCTGGAGCATTCAGCCGGCTGTTGGCTCGATGAGCTGCCGGCTGTCCTTTGGAGTCTGCGCACTACACCAAACAAGTCAACCGGCTTCACCCCTTTCTTCCTTGTGTATGGTGCCGAGGCGGTCATCCCAACTGACATCGAGTTCGACTCGCCTCGAGTAACCATGTACACTGAAGCGGAGGCCAAGGAAGCACGAGAAGACGAGTAGACCTGCTGGAGGAAAGTCGGCTGTTAGCCCTCAGCCGGTCTGCCATCTACCAGCAGGATTTGCGCCGCTACCACAGCCGGAAGGTCAGGCCAAGATCTTTTCAAGAGGGCGATCTTGTGCTCCGGCTGATCCAGCGAACAGCCGGCCAACACAAGCTCTCGACCCATTGGGAAGGCCCCTTCGTCATCAGCAGAGCTGTGACTCCTACTACCTGATCGACGCACAGAAGCCGAAGGCACGCAAGAGAGACGACTCCGGCAAGGAGTCGGAACGACCATGGAACGCCAACCTCCTTCAAAGATTTTACAGTTGAAATGCAGTATGTATCACGCTAACTTTTGTATTAAGTACGAGACAATAGGCCCCCCGAGGAGAGCTCGGGGACTGCCATCTCTTATCTATGAATGAAAAATATCATGCTTATGACTTTGTCATTTCATTTACTTGTTCAGTCCGGCACCGAGTTCGACTAGTCGGCCCGGGGACTGGCCGACTGGAGTTATATTAGAAGTCCTAGCCGCAATCAGACAAGTAGTGTGCCGGCTCCCAAGCTTTCTCTTGCCAAAAGTCGCAGTTCGAAGAACCGGCTGTCCGACTGGCAAGAGTTAAAGCCAGGAACGGGCGCCCACACGAAAAACGGCTAGGGACTAACGGACTAATATAACAAAAGCCGGTTTTTCTCCCACCGCCGAATGTCTACAAGAGTAGCCAGCTGGCCAGTTTCCATTCACTTCACTTCAATCCAAGAAAGCTCAAGCACTTGCCTCCCCAAAGAGGGAAGGAGGCAAAGGAAAAAGCCTAACGATAAAAAGCATACGCGAATGGAAACCAAACATGCACGTAATAATATTTACATAAAAGACCTCCGAGAGGCCAGCATTCAACATAGTTTGGATACACCCCCAGTGGGTGGAACTGCGAAAACTTAATGAAGATTGTTCAAAAGACAACAAGCAGGAAAAATAAGGACGGCAGGTCAAGCCAGTGGAGCGACCGACGAGCCTGGCTGGTTGGCGGAGACAGTTGTGCCGGCTGAAGGAGCAGCCGGCTGGCGAACCTTGGCTTGGTCACCGCCTCCCGCAGAAGGCGCGCTTCCACGCGCCTCGTTGCTGGAGGCACGGTCGGGCTGAGGTTGGCCGGTTGTTCCACCAGCCGGCTCGACGTCTTCCCCGTCCTCCTCCTCGTCATCCTCGCCCTCGTCGCTGGAGGCGATCTCCTCCGCCGAGTCCTCGCCCACCGCCGGGTTCAGCCCGAACCACTCCTCCGGCTGGGCAACACCATCATCATAGATCTCGGGTGCAAAAACGCTGATGTCGGTGCACTCGGCGATCGTTGAAGCCCGCTGGGCGATAGCCGGCCTCACCTCTTCCAGCTCCGCGTCGGCCTCCATCCGCCAAGTGCGCAGCTGGTCCAGGCTCAGCCCTGGGTACCAAGCCCGAACGAACTCCAATGCCCGCCCGGCTCCGAGGCGGGCCGCCGACGCCTTCCAAGCCTCAAAGCGACCAACTGCGACCTCCAGCCAGTCGGCAGTCCGGCTTGGGGTGCGGGGGATCGTCTCGCCGGGCCAGAGGGCGGCCAACACTTGCGCCCCGGCACGTTGGAGCCGGCGAAGCATCCGATGAGCCGACTGCAACCGCGCCTGGACAGCCAAGAGCTGCTCCTCAAGCGTCCGGTTCGCATCCGGCGCGATGTTGGCCCCCGCCTGACGGCGCGCCTCGCGATGGGCCTCGATGCTTTGGGCAGCAAAGGCGGAGTAGCCGGGGAAGTAGTCTGCACCAAAAAACAAGCAGCAGCTCAAGTTAAGCCAAAGACCCAGGCGGCAAGGAGCAGGAGAGGGGCGAGGAAGGCGGCTTACCGTCGATCAAATCCTCGATCCGGCCGAAGCCTTCATCCAGGGCTCACCGGGTCTGAGCCCAGCTCGCCGCCTCGGTCTCATACTCTGCCTTCAGGGCGGCTTCGCTATCCTGCGCCGCCTGTAGGGCCGCCTTGTGGCTCTTATCCTGGTCGGCCAGCTTCTTGGCCAGGCGATCACGCTCCTGGACCAAGGCAGCATACTCGGCAACCTTGGTATGAAGGGCGGCCTTCGCTTCGCTGAGCTCCTTCCTCAAGTCGGCGTTGGCCCCTGAAGACAAAGAAAAAGAAAAACCAATAAGAAGAGTCGTTAAGAAAGATCCGACCCGACTGCTCAGCAGTCGGCCCGAATCTCGGGGACTACACCCAGTGGGTGCACTGACGCGCCCCCACAGGAGACAGACAAGATGGAGTACTTACTTCGGCTGTCGGCCAGGTCGTCGGTCCTCCGGCTCAACTCCCGAGCCTGGGAGTTGAAGGCGGCAGCACGGAGGTTGTGATATTTCTGGAAGTTCAGACAAGAGATAAAAATAAGGTAGCCGTCAAGAAAGATCCGACCCGACTGCGCAGCAGTCCGCCCGAATCTCGGGGACTACACCCAGTGGGTGCGCTGACGTGCCCCCACGGAAAAATTAAGAGAGCAAAGCGGCCAAGAATGAAGGACTCACCCGGATGGTGGCTCGCGTCAACAGGAACTCCTGGGTGAACTGTTGCAGCAGGGCGGTCTGAGCTTGCAGCCGGCTCCGGACCCCTTGAGCCGCCACATTCAACTCGCCAGTCCCCCCGCTGGGAGTCCACTCGGATGTGGCGGTGCTGGCCGCCTCCAGATCTTCCGCCGACTGGTCTGCGCCCGCGACTCGGCGCAACTCCGGCGGAGTGGCGCCTCCCCCTGCGTGCCGGCCCGTCGTCGGCTGCACCTCGAGGCCGGCTCTGTTCCCCGGCTCACCCCCGGTCGGCCCCTCTGGCGCCGCTGACGATTGGCCGCCTTGGCCCGCTCCGGTTGGCGCTGTTGGCGGCGCTTTCCTCGCAAAGGCCACGGGGTCCTTGTCGTGGTTCTAAGCCTGACAGTAGAGTGGGGGGTAGATATGGAGAGGCAAGGTCCTAGCTATGGAGAGGTTGTAAACACAGGAGATGTACGAGTTCAGGCCCTTCTCGGAAGAAGTAACAGCCCTACGTCTCGGAGCCCAGAGGCGGTCGAGTGGATTATGTGTATATGAGTTACAAGGTGCCGAACCCCTCTACCTGTGGAGGGGGGTGGCTTATATAGAGTGCGCCAGGACCCCAGCCAGCCCACGCAGGAGAGCGTTTAAGGTGAGTTAAGTCTGGGGCGTTACTGGTAACGCCCCACATAAAGTGTCTTTACTATCATAAAGTCTACTTAATTATAGGCCGTTGCAGTGCAGAGTGCCTCTTGACCTTCTGGTGGTCGAGTGAGTCTTCGTGGTCGAGTCCTTCAAGTCAGTCGAGTGAGTCCCTCGTTGGTCGACTGGAAGGTGACCTCTTCTAAGGGTGTCCTTGGGCAAGGTACTTAGATCAGGTCCGTGACCCTACCCTAGGTACATGACCCCATCATTAGCCCCCGAATGGATTGAGGCTTCGAGTGGGGAAGGAGTTGATGTTGTTTCCGATTAACCTTTGCACACTGGTCGTGCGTTGTTCTGGACTAAAGAATCTCTTCGTCGATAGTGAGCAACTTGTCTTCAGTCGAGTCGATCCATTCTCTTCTTTCGTCGAGTGATCTTTCGGGCTTCGACGATCTCCGAGCGACGGATCGCAGGAAACCCCGCGTCTGACAGACCGATCTGCCGTTCGCGGATTCCGCGGGATGCGAAATTTGGGGAAGCGCGCGAAGTAGAGCGGACCGCGGTGTTCGGATGGGACGGGACATAGACGCCTCGATCTCCGCGCCGCTTTCTTCGCCACGTATCCCGCCTGCATAACTGTTCCTGGATATGATTAGATCGACCGGGCCCACCTGTCATCCACTCGGAAGGGACCTTATAAATGCGCCCGACGAGGGTTTTTTGTACTCTGCCTCAGCATTCTCTCTCCCTGCTCCCTTCGTCTCCGTCCAGCGCGCTCGCTCTCGCCTCCGCACAACTTCCCCTCGCGCGTCTCGCCGGCAACCATGGCCAAGGAGAAGACGGCGGCGCTGGAACGCGCGAAGAAGGCGTCGGCGACGGAGAAGGCGAAGGGGAGATCCACCAGCCGCGGCGGGTCTTCGTCCAGATCCCGCCTGCCGAAGGGCTGGGTCCAAGGAGATTGGATCCAGTCGACCATCACAGAGAAAGATCTCCTCGACATGGCCAACGAGGGCTTGATCCCCCATGGAGCTGCGAGGCTTCCGGGGAAGGAGTGGCAGCCCCAGCCAGAAGAGGGTGAGTGCGTGCTCTTGGCCACCCATGTTGATCGTGGATTTTCTTTGCCGCCGAGTATTTTCTTCCGTGGTTTCTTGAACTTCTTTGGAGCGCAGCTCCACCACTTTACCCGAAATTCTATCGCCTATCTTGCCGCGTTCGTGTTCATGTGTGAGGGTTTTCTGGGCTGTCGACCGCACTGGGGCTTGTTCAAGCATATATTCACGTGTCGCTCTCAGACCGTGAAGAAGGCGAGCCCAGGCGATGAAAGAACCCGAGTCGTCCAAATGTGTGGGGGCCTGGGGATCCAGGTGAGGAATAAGAGCACCTTCCCACCCATGACTTTTCCCGAGTCAGTCAGAGGCTGGCAGTCGACCTGGTTCTACTGCCAGGACCAGTCGACGCCGGGGCAGTCGAGTGGACTCCCTCAGTTTACCATGGACCGAGTGAACAAGCCCTCCTCTCTGAAGTTGATTCCGGAGGAGAAAGCTGACGTGAAGATGTTGATGGAGCGCGTGGTGCAGTTGGTTCGGGAGGGAGTGACGGGCATGGATCTCCTGGAGGTCTTCCTTAGGCGTCGTATCCAGCCCCTTCAGTTCCGGAGCCACTGCATGTGGTTGTACTGTGGGACTGAAGACGAGACTCGAGTCCATCCAGAAGCAGTCGACGATGTCACTCTGGAAAGATGGATGGCCGCCGTTACCGGAAACAAGGATAACCCACGCGGAGCCAGAAGGATTCCTCCACTCGACCACAACAGTGATCCAAACAAGGTATGTCTGCTCTGCTCTCCACTATGTTCTTGTCATATTCGTTTCTGTTTATTCTGCCGATTGGTCGATTGATCCTTGTCTTGATGTCTACCAGGCCCTCACCGAGCTGTACTCGATGCCCAATGGAGCACAAGCTCCGACTGAGGAGGGTGAGGCGAGTGGGGGCGAGAGCCAGGAGGAGGAGGAATGGGACTCGGACGTTGCTGAGGATGATGATGACGATGATGATGATGACGGTGATGAAGATGACGCTGAAGACGAGGAAGAAGAGGAGGAGGAGGTCGTACCACCGCGCTCAGAAAGGCGGTCGAAGCTTGTCCACGACCCTTTGACTGAACGTGGCAAGGGAGTTGCGACCACTGCCCAGTCGACCAAGCGCCCTCGGACCACCTCTCCGGTGCCGACTGAAAAGGCGCCGAAGCAGCCCAGGGCGGCTCCGTCAAAGCCGACCAAGCTCCTGCAGAAGATGAAGGTGTCCATCCCCACCATATCAGGGTAATCGTGCTGCTTAAGTCTTCTTATTTTGTGTGAACTTTGTCTCTGGTGGACGCTGAACTTAGTCGACTGATTCTTTGGAGTTGCAGTGCTGCTACTTCTGAGACCTCAGCCCGGGCTGATGACCATGAGATGGAGGACGCAGCAACTTCAAAACCAAGTACTATATTCTTAACGCCGTTTTTAGTCGACTGACTCATGATCTCTGATCCTGATTCTTCTCTGTAGCTTCACCCAATGTTGTTATCAATCTCCCTGATGATGATGAGGATGAGGAACCGCTGAAGCGCAGAAGGAGTAGGAAAGCGTCCGCCAGCAGGGTGCCCCAGGATGTGACGGCGCCTGAGATTCTGATTGCGGAGGAAGAGAACACCACTCGACACACGGTGTCCTTTGCAGATCCACTGACGAGTGCTCAGCAGCCCTCCCTCTTCACGATGCACCACGTCCCAGAGGACCAAGCTGGCGCGGCGAAGGAGGCAATACGCCAGGCAGGAATCATGATGGAGCAGTTGAAGACCATCCGGGATGCGAGCCAGGCAGCTTATGACGCCAGTTCTGCCCTCCAAAGCAATGTTCAGGTCAGTCGACCACCGTTTGTTCTGTTAGCATATGCTACCAAAAACTTTTCCTTTCCAGAATTTATAGTAGTCACCCACTGGGTGTGTCAATTAAACTCCGTGTTAGTGGGGGCACGCTGAGTGCACCCGCTGGGTGTAGTCCCCAAGGCTAAGGCCGACTGCTGGCAGTCGGCCTTAGGCTTTATGATGTCAATCTTTCTGTCAGTCGACTATGTCGACTGGATTTCACAAACCGGTGGGGGCACGCTGAGTGCACCCACTGGGTGTAGTCCGCGAGACTGTGGTCGACTGCTTGCAGTCGATTATAGTCTTAAAGAATACATCTCTCTTTTTTTTTGAGGTCGACTGGTCGACTCTATCTTCAACAGGATTAGTGGGGGCACGTTGAGTGCACCCACTGGGTGTAGTCCCCGAGACTACGGTCGAATGCTTGTATTCGGCTGTAGTCTTAGAAACGTGTGATTTTTCCCTTTTTCACTCGGAAGTGAATTATTTTTGACATCTAGTCGATTGGTTCTTCGTAGAACTCCTGTGATCTTGTGGCTCGCTACTCTGAGCTGGAAAACAAGCACACTCAACTCGAGCTGAGCTTGAAGCTGGTTCAGGAGAAGCTGACGAAGGCAAAGGAGGAGACCGAAGGTATGTTTGGTGAGACCCTGACGACTGCTTTTCCCCTTGCTTGTTTGAAAATTTGATCTTGCTGTAACTTGCAGGTAAGGTAAGGGAGGCCTAACAGAAGAAAGACCTTGAACTAGCTGAGAAGATCAAGCTTGCTGACGAGAAGTTAGCCTGAGTCACCAAGCTTGAACAAGACAATACCAATCTGAAAGCTGCTCTTGGGATCGCCAACAAGGAGGTCAGTCGACTGAAAACTGATAAAGCTGCCCTGACCGACCAAGTCAGTAAGTTGACTGGGAAGAAAAATGATCTGGAGGCCTTCCTGAGTGGTCTTGCCAAGAAGCTGTTTCTTATGCTTGAAGGTAAACTTCTATGCTCGGCAATCATTTCCAATTGTGGTTTTTCCATTCGACCATTCCCTTGACTCAGTGATCGTCCTTGCAGAATTTTGCCAAAACTTTGAAGAAGAAACTAGCCGGTTGGAGCCAAACCTCGACCCCGTCAATTCTCCGGTGAACGACGAAGTTGCCATGGATGTTTTCCGACTGGAGTCCCGTGTTGCAGCTATCGTGGACTATCTCGCAAGGCTGAAGGTCGCCACATCTCGCATCGACTCGACGCTCTGGCCCGGGGAGACACTTCAGAATGACCTTGAGTCACTGATGGCTCGCTTGAACACGATCCCTGGTCGAGTGCAGGAATGGAAGAAGTCCTCGGCTCGGTGCGGTGTAGACGTTGCTCTGTGTCTGGCCGAGTCCACTGCAAAGATGCGCGAGAAGAGAAGCTGGCGGCCCTCCGGGTGGCCAACACCAAGAAACACGACTTCAGGTCCTTTATGGAAACTTTCCTTGCAGCTGCCACTCGGATCGCAGACGGAATTGATCTTGATGACTTTGTTGCACCTTCCAGCCCTCCATAGGATTTTTATATCTTAGGCGAGCACTGGGCTGCAGCTAAGCCCCCGAGTGAGAGGTTTGCTCTTCACTCGGTAGGATTTTTATAACTTAGGCGAGTGCTTGGACTGCAGCTAAGCCCCCAAGTGAGAGGTTTGCTCTTCACTCGGTAGGATTTTTATAACTTAGGCGAGTGCTTGGACTGCAGCTAAGCCCCCGAGTGAGAGGTTTGCTCTTCACTCGGTAGGATTTTTATGACTTAGGCGAGTGCTTGGACTGCAGCTAAGACCCCAAGTGAGAGGTTTGCTCTTCACTCAGTAGGATTTTTTGCAAACTTAGG
>NC_041384.1:90344260-90344788 GCF_002162155.2 Triticum dicoccoides
AACCTTAACAGGCTTAACGCCTGAGCACTTTCGGTTCCTTTAGATATCGATTCAAACTTGAATTTGGTGCTTGAATACGATTGCTTTTGGCTCGAAATGTCTTTTGCAGGTTCAAAGCAAGGCGCCTTTACTGCAATCGACTTATTCTTTAGTCCACTTAGGCGAGCACTGGGCTGCGGCTAAGCCTCCGAGTGGAAGTCCGGCTTACCACTCGGTAGGATTTTTATAACTTAGGCGAGCACTGGGCTGCAGCTAAGCCTCCGAGTGAGAGGTTTACTCTTCACTCGGTAGGATTTTCATATCTTAGACTAGCACTGGGCTGCAGCTAAGCCCCCGAGTGAGAGGTTTGCTCTTCACTCGGTAGGATTTTGATAACTTAGGCTAGCACTGGGCTGCAGCTAAGCCTCCGAGTGAGAGGTTTGCTCTTCACTCGGTAGGATTTTTACAAACTTAGGCGAGTGCTTTGGACTGCGGCTAAGCCTCCGAGTGAGAGGTTTGCTCTTCACTCGGTAGGATTTTGATAACTTA
>NC_041384.1:90345181-90422246 GCF_002162155.2 Triticum dicoccoides
GGTTTGCTCTTCACTCGGTAGGATTTTTACAAACTTAGGCGAGTGCTTGGACTGCAGCTAAGCCTCCGAGTGAGAGGTTTGCTCTTCACTCGGTAGGATTTTTACAAACTTAGGCGAGTGCTTGGACTGCAGCTAAGCCCCCGAGTGAGAGGTTTGCTCTTCACTCGGTAGGATTTTTACAAACTTAGGCGAGTCCTTGGACTGCAGCTAAGCCTCCGAGTGAGAGGTTTGCTCTTCACTCGGTAGGATTTTTATAACTTAGGCGAGTGCTTGGACTGCAGCTAAGCCTCCGAGTGGAAGTCTGGCTTACCACTCGGTAGCATTTCGATAACTTAGGCGAAACGGATTCGCAGCTAAGCCTCCGAGTGGGAGTCTGGCTCACCACTCGGTAGGATTTTTACAAACTTAGGCGAAACGGATTCGCGGCTAAGTCACCCACTGAGGGGTAATTTTATTGGACAAAAATAAAAAGTGACGAAGATTATGGAGGAACTATGACACTATTATTTTGAGGTCCATGAACTGCAGAAGTACTTTATTGCAACTCATCCGAGTGATAAAACTTAAGTGTAAAATGGGCGGAGTAGTTCCGCGTTCCAAGCTCGGGGCTCGTCGATATTATGCTCGACGTTGTAAAGACGGTACGCCCCGTTGTGGAGAACCTTGGTGACGATGAAGGGACCTTCCCAAGAAGGAGCAAGCTTGTGTGGTTTGTGCTGATCCACTCGGAGAACCAAATCTCCTTCCTGGAAGGCTCGACCTCTCACATTTCTGGCGTGGAAACGACGCAAATCTTGTTGGTAGATGGTCGACCGGATCAGAGCCATCTCCCTTTCTTCCTCTAAAAGGTCGACTGCGTCCTGCCGCGCTTGTTCAGCTTCTGCTTCGTTGTAGATTTCAACTCGAGGAGCATTGTGGAGAAGATCACTCGGCAAGACTGCTTCAGCTCCGTAGACCAAGAAGAATGGAGTTCTTCCGGTCGACCGATTAGGTGTGGTCCGCAGCCCCCAAAGCATTGAGGGAAGTTCATCGACCCAAGCTCCAGCTGCATGCTTGAGATCAGCATCAGTCGGGGTTTCAATCCCTTGAGAATCAGGCCATTGGCTCGCTCTGCCTGTCCATTCGACTGCGAATGGGCGACTGAAGCGTAGTCGACCCGTGTGCCTTGAGAGTTACAGAAATCTCTGAACTCCTCCGAGTCAAAGTTCGACCCATTATCCGTAATGATGCTGTGCGGGACTCCATATATGAATATTAGTTCCCTGATGAAGCTAACAGCAGTACCGGTGTCAAGGTTCTTGATTGGTTTTGCCTCGATCCACTTGGTGAACTTGTCGACTGCCACCAGTACATGCGTGAAGCCGCTTCGCCCTGTCCTCAAAGGACCGACCATGTCCAACCCCCATACCGCGAAGGGCCAGACGAGTGGGATGGTCTTCAGAGCCGATGCAGGCTTGTGCGACATATTCGAGTAGAACTGACATCCCTCACACTTATCCACTATCTCCTTTGCCATCTCATTCGCCTTTGGCCAGTAAAATCCGGCTCGGTATGCTTTGGCCACGATGGTCCGAGAGGACGCATGATGACCACAGGTCCCCGAGTGGATATCATTGAGGATGAGTCGACCTTCTTCTGGTGTTATGCACTTCTGACCAACTCCAGTCGCGCTTTCTCTGTATAATTGTCCTTTGATTACGGTAAAGGCCTTAGATCGACGGACGATCTGTCGAGCCTCTTCCTCATCCTCCGGAAGCTCTTTTCTCAGGATATACGCGATATATGGAACCGTCCAATCGGGAATGACTACCAAGATCTCCATGACCAAGTCGACCACTGCTGGGACTTCAACCTCAGTCGGGTCTGAGGCACTCTTGGGCTGTGGAGCTTCTTCGGTGAAAGGATCTTCTTTGACTGACGGAGTGTGTATATGCTCTAAGAACACACCACTCGGAATGGCTTCTCTCTTGGAACCTATCTTTGCTAGATCATCAGCTGCTTGATTTTTCAGTCGGGGTATATGATGGAGCTCCAACCCCTCGAACTTCTTTTCCAGCTTCCTCACTGCACTGCAGTATCTAGTCATGGCTGGGCTTCTCACGTTCCACTCCTTCATCACTTGGTTGACCACTAAATCCGAGTCGCCATAGACCATCAGGCGACGGACGCCGAGTGAAATGGCCATGCGCAACCCATATAAGAGGGCCTCATATTCTGCCTCATTGTTGGAGGAATCAAAGTGAATCTCGAGCACATATCTAAGCTTATCTCCTCTGGGGGAAACCAGGACAACCCCAGCACCGGAACCATTCAACATCTTAGAGCCATCAAAGAACATGGTCCAATGCTCTGAGTGAACTTCAGTCGGCTGCTGCTGTTCAATCCACTCGGCGAGGAAATCTGCTATTGCCTGGGACTTAATGGCTTTCTTTGCCTCAAACTTGATATCAAGGGGAAGAAGTTCAATCGCCCATTTAGCCACTCGACCAGTTGCATCTCTGTTGTGCAAAATCTCTGATAGTGGAGCGTCACTGACGACTGTGATGGAATGATCAGAGAAATAATGAGCAACCTTCTTTGTGGTCATGTATATTCCATACACATGCTTCTGATAATGAGGATATCTCTGCTTGGATGGAGTCAAGACTTCAGACAAATAATACACTGGGCGCT
The DNA here is from genome assembly GCF_002162155.2 of Triticum dicoccoides. NCBI lineage: Eukaryota > Viridiplantae > Streptophyta > Magnoliopsida > Poales > Poaceae > Triticum > Triticum dicoccoides. The sequence continues at coordinate 90,347,855 of NC_041384.1, forward strand.
GAACTTTGAGAGCTTTTCCTTCTTCTTCCCGCTCGACCGTAAGCACAGTACTGACGACTTGTCCTGTGGCTGCGATATAGAGCAACAGAGGCTCTTTGCTGATTGGAGCAGCAAGCACCGGCTGGGTGGAGAGCAGAGCTTTTAGCTCGGCAAATGCTGCATCAGCTTCTGTAGTCCACTCGAACTTGTCTGCCTTCTTCATCAGTCGGTAAAGAGGTGATGCCTTTTCACCGAGTCGTGAGATGAATCGACTTAATGCGGCCAAGCATCCAGTAAGCTTCTGGACATCGTGCACTCGCACAGGGCGTTTCATTTGGAGAATAGTGCCGATCTTCTCTGGATTAGCGTCGATTCCCCGTTCGGAAACGAGAAAACCGAGTAACTTGCCACCAGGAACTCCAAATGTCCACTTTGATGGATTGAGCTTGATATCATACCTTCTGAGGTTGGCAAATGTTTCAGCGAGATCAGCGAGCAGGTCGGAACCTTTTCGTGACTTGACAATGATATCATCCATATATGCTTCCACATTCCGACTGATTTGAGTGAGTAGACACTTCTGAATCATTCACATAAATGTGGCTCCAGCATTCTTGAGGCCGAATGGCATGGTGATATAGCAGAAGCACCCGAATGGAGTGATGAAAGCTATTTTTACCTCGTCGGGTCCGTACAGACGGATCTGGTGGTACCCGGAGTAGGCGTCTAGAAAAGACAGTCTCTCGCATCCCGCGGTCGAGTCAACAATTTGATCTATACGAGGGAGAGGAAAATGATCTTTCGGGCAGGCCCGGTTGATGTGCTTGAAATCAATGCATATTCGGAGCGACTTGTCCTTCTTAGGAACCATGACGACATTAGCGAGCCACTCGGAGTGGTATATCTCTCGGATAAATCCTGCCGCCAACAGTCGAGCCACTTCCTCACTAATGGCTTTTCTCTTCTGGACGGCGGACCGCCGAAGATGCTCTTTGACTGGTTTTGCTGATGAGTCGACTCTTAGGCGATGCTCAACCAGTCCCCTGGGAACACCTGGCATGTCAGCGGGCTTCCATGCAAAAATGTCCCAGTTCTCACGGAGGAACTGGATGAGCGCTTCTTCCTATTTTGGGTCGAGTGTTGTGGAGATGCGGGTCGGAGCTGCATCGGGGTCGGTCGGGTGAATGTGAACAGGCTTCGTCTCACCGGACGACTGAAATGCAGACTATGTGGCGGGTTTCTTGGATCGCAGCAAGTCACTCGGATCTGCGTTTTGCTTGTATTCTTCGAACTCGACTGCTGTCACCTGGGAATCAACAATTTTTGAACCTTTCTGGAAGCACTCTTCTGCCTTTTTCCGATCACCGGTGATAGTGATCACACCTTTGGGGCCGGGCATCTTCAATTTGAGGTACACATAACATGGTCGAGCCATGAACCGCGCATAAGCTGGTCTCCCCAAAATGGCATGATATGCACTCTGAAAATCCACGACCTCAAACGTCAACTTTTCTTTGCGAAAATGTTTCGAATCACCAAACACCACGTCCAGAGCTATTTGGCCGAGTGACTCGGCTTTCTTCCCTGGTATAACTCCATGAAAGCTCATGTTACTGGTGCTCAGTCGGGACATCGGAATGCCCATTCCTTTCAGTGTGTCTGCATACAACAAATTCAGCCCGCTTCCACCGTCCATCAGCACTTTTGTCAGTCGAGTGCCTTTGACAACTGGATCGACCACCAAAGCTTGCCTCCCAGGGGTGGCAATATGAGTCGGGTGATCAGATTGGTCGAATGTGATGGGTATTTGGGACCATTTCAGATAATTTGCTTTTGCTGGGGAAACCATGTTCACCTCTCGGTTAATGACTTTCAATCGACTCTTGCTTTCCACATCTGCAAAGATCATCAGAGTGGAGTTGATATGCGGATATCCTTCCTCACTGTCCTCCGTGTCTTCGGCCTTGTCTGACTCCTTCTCCTTGTCCTTAGACTGTTTTCCCTGAAACTGCTGGATCAGGAGTCGACATTGGCGAGTGGAATGCTTCGGGTAGATGATATTCCCCTCTTCGTCTTTCTTTGTGTGGATGTGACACGGCATATCCATCACGTCGTTCCCTTCTTTATCCTTCACCTTCTTAGGGTTCTAGGACCCTTTTGGTTTCCCTTTAATCTTTCCCTGAGTCACGGCCAGAGCCTCTCCAGGAGCTGCTGGTTCAGCCTTCCGCTTCTGTTTCCGACTGGTGTTTCCCTTTTCTGACTGGCTCGGCTTGTGCTTGCCGCTTCGGAGTCGGTCTTCTTCTTCGCCGTTGGCGTACTTGGTAGCAATCTCCATCATCCGACTCAACGTCATGTCACCGGTTCGACCAAATTTCAAACTTAATTCTCTGTTCTTGACGCCATCTTTAAAGGCGCAGACTGCCTGATGATCAGACACATTGTCCACAGTATGGTGCAAAGTGATCCATCTCTGAATATACTCTCTGAGAGTCTCATTGGTCTTCTGCACGCAGACTTGCAACTCTGTCAGTCCAGCTGGTCGCTTGCAAGTTCCTTCAAACGTTCTGATGAACACTCGGGACAGATCCTCCCAAGTGTAAATGCTGCTAGGAGGTAATTGAGTCAACCATGCCCTGGCAGAACCTTCCAGCATGAGGGATAAATGCTTCATGGCCACCTCGCCGTTCCCACCACCAATCTGAACTGCCACTCGGTAGTCCTCAAGCCAAGTTTCAGGCTTGGACTCACCAGTGAACTTGCTGACTCCTGTTGCCAACCTGAAATTGGGGGGGATAACTGCGGCTCTGATAGCCCTGCTGAAACATTCAGGACCAGAAACATGCACTCGACTGCTTGTGGGCGCATCTCTGTCGAGTCCACCTCGATGGGCCCTGTTCCGGTCGACCAAACCTTGCACGATAATGGACCGCGCGTCGAAGCCTGGTTCTCTGGGGTCGACTGGAACCCTTCGCCCTGTACTGAACTGATGCCTGTCATCTTGCTGCCGAGGAGCGTAAGACCCACCCCTCGGAGGGGAATTGGGCACTCGACACCTATCATCTCGGTCGAGTCGGTCACAATATTGGTCTCGCCGATTCTCGCGCCCTTCACGCTATGGAGGCGATCTGGGGCTGTGAGCCGACTGAACCGTATTCGCAGCGACGGATCGACTGTGAATTCTGTTGCGCGACTGCGACATGGCTGAATTCTGATCTCCTGCTGCCCGAAGCAGATCCCTGATCTGCATCAAGCCTCTGCCAGCTTCCGACTGAGAAGGCTGGATAGACTCTGCTATACGGGTCGCAGCTGCTAAATTCTGGATTGGGGTTCGATATACCTGAGTCGGCGGGAAGAGTTGACGTTGACTGTTGTCGGGAACTCGTTGCCGCGCGCGCTCGTCGAGTGCTCGCTGAAGATTCTCCAGTCGAGTGCGTTCGGCCAAGTTGGCCAAACGCGCCTCCTCCAAGGCGCGAGCCTCGGGGGTTTCTCCTGCGATGGGTGTACGCAGGGCATCCACGTTCCTGCGGTGAAGTTCCTCTCTTTGCAGAGAGTCGAGTGGCTCGGGCTGGTACTCTTCGTGGTCTCGTGCGGGGTCGCCTCCGTCGCCTGCCCCACCATCACGGGCGAAGCCAGGGGGACTGCGGGGCCCGTCGACCATCAGGATTTCTGCCGCTGGATCACTGCTATCGCACTCGGATGCAGTCTCCATGGAGCCAGTCGACAGATCAAACAGGCCGTAGAGAGATTCGTCGGGCTCGATTGCCGCAACATGAGTGGTGGCCGTCTGGCGAGCCACCGCGTGCCTCACCCCCCGCTGAAGCCTCGACCGGCCCGAGCGCTTGCGCTGGCGGGAGACCGAGAGGGTGGACGATGGAGGAGTCGACCGATACGGGGTCGACGGTTGCCGCAGCAGAACGCCGCGGACACATGCGCGAAAATGCGTCGCACCGCGGACGGGGAGCGCATCAACATCGAGTGGAGCCTCCTGGAGCCAGGCGGAGTCGTCGGCGATGAAGGTGAGAGCGCCGAGACGGATCTCTCGACCCTCGACCAAAACTCCAGCAGCCACCATCATGAAAGTACTCGGAAGAATCGCAACTTCCCCACAAAATCGCTAAAACACCTGCCCCACGGTGGGCGCCAACTGTCGTGGTTCTAAGCCTGACAGTAGAGTGGGGGGTAGATATGGAGAGGCAAGGTCCTAGATATGGAGAGGTTGTAAACACAGGAGATGTACGAGTTCAGGCCCTTCTCGGAAGAAGTAACAGCCCTACGTCTCGGAGCCCAGAGGCGGTCGAGTGGATTATGTGTATATGAGTTACAAGGTGCCGAACCCCTCTACCTGTGGAGGGGGGTGGCTTATATAGAGTGCGCCAGGACCCCAGCCAGCCCACGTAGGAGAGGGTTTAAGGTGAGTTAAGTCTGGGGCGTTACTGGTAACGCCCCACATAAAGTGTCTTTACTATCATAAAGTCTACTTAATTACAGGCCGTTGCAGTGCAGAGTACCTCTTGACCTTCTGGTGGTCGAGTGAGTCTTCGTGGTCGAGTCCTTCAAGTCAGTCGAGTGAGTCCCTCGTTGGTCGACTAGAAGGTGACCTCTTCTAAGGGTGTCCTTGGGCAAGGTACTTAGATCAAGTCCGTGACCCTACCCTAGGTACATGACCCCATCAGTCCTCCCCCCTCTCCATCAGCAGTGGGTCTTGGACGATCTCCTCTGCCAAGGGCAATGGGGTGTCGGGGGCCACGGCTCGGAGGGGAATGGCGAGCAGCGGAGGCTGGTTGCGCGAACCCTCCGCCTCCGTCTCCGCGGTCGCCGCCTCCATCTGGGCCTTGGCTGCCACGTCGGCCTGCTCCCTCACCGCCTGGGCGGCCGCTTTCTCCGCTGCCTCGCGCTCCTCCCGTGCTTCACGGGCGTTCCGCTCTGTGGCCTCCCTGAGGTTGGCGCGGGGGTCCATGCGGCGGGAACTTGAAGAACCTCCAGCCGGCCCAACTACGGAGCCGCCCAGACCACGCTCAAGGGAAAGCGGCGCCCTGTCTAGCAAGCGGAAGAAATTAAGAAGAATGCTCGAACAAGAAGAGAATGATGTAGAGCATGCGACAAGGCAATTGACGACTTACGCTGAGACCGCCTGAGGCTGCTTCACCGCCTTGCGGAAGCGGGCCGCTTTCGCAGCTGCCTCGTCTCGCTTGGTTGCCACGGTGGAGGCTTTGGACTTCTTCGGCCGACTGCCGAAGAGGCCTGAAGCGGCCCGGCGCTTCTGTGCACCGCCGCCGGCAGCCGGAGCGATGGACGAGCCCGCGCCCTGATGGTCGGCCGCCGGCTGGCGACGTGGGGCGACTTCGATTTCGAAATCATCCGGCCAGTCCTCGAAGCTGGCGGTGAGCCTTGTGCCCCCGGCTCGGCGTCATCCCCCACGACGGCGTCTTCCATGGTGGCCGCCCCCAAGTCCGGGTCGTCGACATCGTCCGCCATGCGGTCGGGGGCGTACTGGCGTTCTATCCCCGTTGCCCCGGTCGTCGGCGGGAGAAGAGGGTTCTGCTAAGAAGAACCGACTGATCAGAATCCGGCCATCGTGAAGCCAGCCACCAACAAGAAGAAGAAAAGGAAAACTTACCACGGGCGGAGGGTTGACGCGAGAGTATGGTGCCTTGCCGTATCGCCAGTCCTCGGCGAGCTTGCAATTGGAAATGTAGTTTACCATGTACGATACCTCCGCATGAGGCATCTCCCTGGTGCTCAGCCGGCATGGGTCGAACCGGCCGCTCATCTGGCACATCATGTGGGGCCGGCTTTGGAGAGGAGATATCCGGCGCTCCACGAAGGCGGCCACCAAGTCGGCCCCGCTCAGACCTTCCGACTGGATCATCACCCGAAGCCGGGAGACAGCAGCATTCCCGGCCTGAGACAGTGACCGGGGCCGGAAACTCCATGAGGGCTGCCTCCCAGCCGGCGGGCCGGCTACGTAAGCCGGCAGGTTGACGTGGTCTCCTTGCTCGGCGACGTTCTTCACGTAGAAGTATGACTTCTGCCAGATCTTCACCGACTAGATCAGGGGGATGGGCGGGAACGGGATGTTCTCGCCCGCCCTCCTCATGACGATGAAGGCCCCGCAGGGGGCGGGCACGCCGGTGACGACGGTGCCGAGTTTGCTTTGGAAGAACTCCCCCCAGGGCTCCAGCGTGGGGAGCAGCCCCAAGAAGACTTCGCGGAGGGAGACGAAGGCCGACAGCAGCATCACCGCATTGGGCGTGAGGTGATGCGGCTGAAGGTTGTAGAACTCAAGGAAGGAGCGTAGAAATCCGCTCGCCGGAAGGCCGAAGCCGCGTAGGAAGTGCGAGCGGAAGACGACCCGCTCGCCCTCCTCTGGTGCCGGCGAGATCTCCGTCTCCCGGCGCCAGGTGGACCCGCACGAGGTTGGCGTCGGGCAGGCGCCGAGTCTGGCGGAGGAACGCAACATGGTCCTCATGGACGTTGGAGCCCTCCCATGAGCTCGACAGCACCATGGGAGCAAGAAGATGTGGCGGCACGGCGGTGCTGAGATGGGAGGTTGCGGAGGCAACGAGAGGAAGAGAGGAGGACGAGAAGGGGCGGAGCAAGAGAGAGCGTGCGAACCTCTGTCGCTCCCCCTCCTCCCCCTACTTATAGGCTCGCGTGGCGGAACCGAGGAGGCGCGGCGTGGGGAAGCGTGGGGATCGATCGTGCCCACTCCCCCACGTCCCGCGACTACTGTGCCATGATGGCGGAATAAAACCGCCGCGGGAAGGCGAGCGGTCCATGTGGGCCATGGAAGATCCACACTCGGACCGAGGCCTGCGAGTGGCGGGCCCGGGCCTGCGGCGACGTCCCGTCGCGCGCGTGCGTTGGCAGGATTTCCTCGCCACGTGGTCCGCATTCCCGCCTACGAGAACCGGAGCTCTCTGAAGTCGGCGTGCACAAGAAAAGCCGGCTCTTCAGGATAGGAAGCTGACCAAGCTTCTCGTCCCTCTGTCCGCCTCGAAGCTCGATCAGCTTCGGGGACTACTGTCGGAGTAAATAGCCATGGGTAGCCTAGCCGGCTTCCCCTGGCCCTTCTGAAAAAATTACGAGCCCGTCCAGCTCTCAGGAATCCAAGACGTGGGGCCGCCTTCCCCTTGCTGGCTGTCACCCAGGCCAGCTCGAAGAAGGCGGCCCGACTTTACCCCTCATGAAGAAAACCATGGGAGGCCGACTCGATGAAGCCGGCTCCAAGATGCCGACTCCAACAAGCCGGCCATGAGGAGGCCGACTCCAAGAAGCCGGCTCCCATAAAGTGGTCGAGACCGTACCCTCAAAGTTTGCATCCACCTAGCGGCGATGAGACGGGGCGTGGCTACAGTAAAGCCTGCCACCCCCGAATCCCGGAGCACGCCTGGCACAGTGCGCCGTACGGAGTGGCCATGACCCGTCCTGCGCGGCACTGTTGCCATGTTGACCCTAATGTCATCCATGACGGGCAACCAGTACGGCCCATAGGCGGTGGGCCCCTTCGGGCAGAGAGACACCCGAAGGCGACCTGGCCTCCCCCAGTCGGCCCGAGACGGGGCCGGCTCCCCGCAGCCGGCTCGCTTCCCCCCTCGAAGAAGACGCCCCATTAAGGAGACAAGACGCGGTAAGGCTACGGTAATCGCCCGCCGGATGGCGGCACTGTAGCCACGCTTACCTCGATGAAGCCCTCGTCATCAGGATGAGGCAACAGTAACCAGCCATCGACAAGACCCTTGGCAGTGGGGCCTGCCTGTTGCCAAGGAGTTGGTAGCCGGCGGGACCCACCAGCCGGCGGGCCCCAGCAGTCGGCGCAGAAGCCGGCGAGCGCGGTCATAGACGGCTAGACCCCGCGCCCAGTCGGATTACCATTGTACCCCCGGGGGGTAGGCCTATATAAACCCCCCGGGGCACCCATGCAAAGGGTTCGACCCTCAGCTAGATCTAGACACACACAAGGAGGGGAAGCAAGCCAGTCATGCCCTTCTTCCTCCTCCCACCGAACAGCTCAAGGAGCATTGTGTAGCTACTTGTTCATCTAGTGATCATGCGGAGACCCCGCAGAGCAGTAGTAGGGGTGTTATCTCCACGGAGAGCCCCGAAGCTGGGTAAGATTCGCCGGCGTGCATGTCTTCGCCTCCTCCCTTTCCAGGCACCGGCGACGTCTTACTGGCTCCCACAATGATAAGCCACCCGTTGGCATATGTCGCACCTACCACCCGACACCTAAGTTCTCTCACTCGGAGACTTAGTTGCAATACTGGCACTTGCCTAAGTTTGAAAAAATCCTACCGAGTGGAGAGCAATCTTCCCAGTCGGGGGCTTAGCTGCAGTCCAGTACTCGCCTAAGTTCTCTCCCTCGGAGACTTAGCTGCAGTCCAATACTCGGCTAAGTTTAAAAAATCCTACCGAGTGGAGAGCAGTCCTCCCACTCGGGGGCTTAGCTGCATTCCAGTGCTCGCCTAAGTTCTCCCACTCGGAGGCTTAGTTGCGGTCCAGTACTCGCCTAAGTTTGTAAAATCCTACCGAGTGGAGAGCAACCCTCCCACTCGGAGGCTTAGCTGTAGTCCAGTACTCGCCTAAGTTCGAAACATATCCCAATCTGCAAGGACGACGAGGTGCAGGTCGACTACAACCTTCTCCTTCGGAGCTACGACACAAGTACAATGTGCGCTCCATCCCAATCTGCAAGGATGACGAGGTGGAGGTCGACTGCAACCTTCTCCTTCGGAGCTATGGCACAAGTACAACGTGCGCTCCATCCCTATCTGCAAGGATGACGAGGTGCAGGTCGACTGCAACCTTCTCCTTCGAAGCTACGAAACAAGTACAACATGCGCTCCATCCCTATCCGCAAGGGCGACAAAGCGCAGGTCGACTGGAGTTGCCATCTCAGAACTGCGTCTCCGGAGCAAAGTCCACTTGAAGGCAAAACGCAAGCATACTCGGAAATAAACCAAGTTCAGATAAATCCTAAGGTTCCAAGTAGCAAACCAAAAGTATTCGAGCATCAAGCATGAAGGAGTTTAACGGTTACAGCAACCACTCGGCATTCCAAGGCAAATTTAAAGCAGATTCAAGTCTCATAAGTTTGTTCACTCGGTAGGAGGAGGGCTAGCAGGCTCAACGAATTCGTCCAGGTCGATCCCATCTACGATCCGAGTGGCAGCAGCGATGAAGGTCTCCATGAAGGACTGGAAGCCATGCTTTTTGGTGTTAGCGACCTTGATCGCTGCCAGCTTGTCTTCACGAGCTTCCTTGCAGTGGACTCGCACCAAAGACAGCGCCACATCAGCACCACACCGGGCGGAGGACTTCTTCCATTCCTGCACTTGGTCAGGGATCTCGTTGAGTCGAGACAGCAGGGATTCCAAGTCATTTTGAAGCGTCGCCCTTGGCCATAGCAATGAGTTGACTCGTGAGACTGCCTCCTTCAGGTGCGCGAGGTAGCTTGTGACGCTGGCGACACGAGACTCCAGTCGGAGCACGTTCATTGCAGTTTCGTCGCAAACTAGAGAAGCGATAGGGTCTAGACCCGTCTCGACCTTTCCAGTTTCCTCGTCAAAGTCTTGGCAGAATTCTGCAGCCAAAAATTAGTTAGTCCACCGGATAGGATCCGTTCGCAAGCATCAACACAGTCGGTCTAAAAGAAATACCTTCTAGCATAAGATAAAGCTTCTCGTTGCGGACCGCAGACTCCAGCTTTTCGTTGAGACAGGACTTCAGCTTGGTCACCTGCCCTTCCAGTGTTTCGACTGAAGCCAGCTTCTGGCCTGCGAGGGCAGTTTTGTCTTGGGCTTCCTTCTGTGCAGTGGCGAGGTCCGAGTCCTTCTTCTCTATGGCCAACTTCATTTTCTCTGCAAAAGAAGCAATCAGATCAGACAAGAGCTCGAACAAATGTTTTAAAAAAACAGTCAACAGGCAGTTACCTTCCATACCAGCAGCTTCGTCTTGAGGTTTCTTCAGATTCTGCTGGGCCAACTCCAAGTCGAGGTTGAGTTGCCTCTGCTTCTCCTCAAGTTCAGCAAACTTGGAAATGAGAGAACAAGACTTCTGTAGAAGGCAAAATACATGTCAATCGACAAGATCAAAGGTTGTTCACTTCCGAGTGGATAAAACTTAAAGAAGTTCGCTTAGACCCGAGCCGACCACACACAGTCGACTGCGGTCTTGGGGACTACACCCAGCAGGTGCACTTGGCGTGCCCCCGCTGATTCAGACCCAACTCGATCGGTCCACCTAGATCAAGTATAAAAAACACTATTCAGACCCCAGTCGACTGCCAGCAGTCGACTATGGTCTCGGGGTCTACACCCAGTGGTTGCACTTAGCGTGCCCCCACCAGTTCAGATCCTACTCGACCGGTCCGCTTGAGTTGAGTGGAAGAAAAAAAGGAAGGTAGAACTCAGACCCCAGTCGACTGCCAGCAATCAACTGCGGTCTCGGGGACTACACCCAGTGGGTGCACTTAGCGTGCCCCCACTGGTTCAGACCCTACTCGCCCAGACCGAGTGGAAGAACGCAACTACCAAAGACAACACAACACCCACTGGGTGCACTGATTCGACGCAAACAAAAGGAGATTGTATAGAAAAAAAATTCGGGTAGCATATCCTGATAGAACAAGGGCAGTCGAAAAGTCTTCTTACCTGGACATTGGCCCGGAGAGCAACGTTGGTGTCGTAGGAAGCCTGGCTATTCTCATGCACCGTCTTCATCCGCTCCATCATCACGTCAGCCTGTCGGATGGCTTCCGCAGCCGATTCTGACTGGTTGTCCGGAATGGGGTAGCTGGTGAAGAAGAGAGCAGACGACCCAGGTGCAGCAGCTTGGACCTCTGAGGCGTGAGATGGGACGACTGAAGGAATCACCGGTACAGTCGACAGTGCGGGGCGCTCACTCGACAAGGGTACAGCGAAGGTCACAAAGGCCCCGCCCCCATCTTTAGATTGATAAACGGTTGGTGTTGTCATTGGTCCCTGCTGAGACGCCTTACCAGTCGTCGCCTTTTTATTCTTCCTAGGCCTAAGAGCCACATCTTCATCGTCATCTGGGAGATCGATGACATTGGGCAGAGCTGCGGAGAAGATCAGTCGACTCTAAAGTAAACCGCTAGAATTCAATCGACCGAGTAGCCAAGAGCAAGATCATAAGAGTTTTTACCTGGGTTGGAGGTGATCGCGTCTTCCATCTCCTCGTCTCGGTACTAGAGAGAAGAGGTTCCTGATGTAGCAGCACTGCAAAGACCCACACCCAGTCAGTTATGTTCTGTTGTTCGAGTCAACACAAAAAAAACAAGTCAGATGATTACCCGGAGATGGTAGGGATGGTCGCTTTGATCCTGGGCAGAGCTTTTGTCAATTTGGAGGAGGTGGCTTTCGGTGCTTTTGGCGCTGGAGGCGGCAGAACCTTGAGCTGCTTCGGAGCCTTCTCGATCGGCGCTGGGGAAGACGTCCTGGGACGCTTCAAAGACTGCCCAGTAGGCGCTGTCACCAGGTACGGAGTGCTCACCGGATCGTGAGCGTGTTTGGATCTCCTCTCCCTGCAAGGAGGCGAGTCGACCTCTTCATCTTCAGTTGAATCGTCGCTCTCCTCGTCCTCCTCGGCATCCGAGCGCCACTCGCCGCTCTCGCCCCCGCTCGCTCCTTCCTCGACGTCTTGCTCCTGCACTCCATTGGGCATCGAGTACATGTCAATGAGGGCCTGAAAAGACAACGATCAGAAGAAAGTCAGTCGACCATCAACAAGGTGTCACGCAGTGAATCGGAAAGATACTTGGTAAAACAGAATCATACCTGCTCCGGCTGGCGCAAGTGGTCGAATGGAATCACCCTCCTAGACCCCCGTGGGGTGTCTTTGTTGCTGGTGATTCCCATCGGCCACTTCTCCAAGATGTCCTTGCTGACGTCCTCCAGCTGGATCCGAGTGGAGTCCTCGAGTCCAGAGTACATCCACATCGGATGATCACGAGCCTGAAGCGGTTGGGTGCGTCGACCAAGAAAGACCTCCAGCAGGTCCATCCCGGTCACCCCATCGCGGACGAGTTGGACGACCCGCTCGACCAGCAGCTTGACCTGTGCCTTCTCTTGTGGGACCACCTTCAGGGAGAAGGGCTTCTCCACTCGAGCCAGAGAAAAGGGAGGAAGTCCAGTCGACTAACCCGGGGTCGGCTGGTCCTTACAGTAAAACCAAGTCGACTGCCAGCCCCGGACCGAGTCAGGAAAGATCATAGCTGGGAAGGTGCTCTTGTTCCTCATCTGGATCCCCACGCCCCCGCACATCTGGATCACGTGCGTCCTCTCATCACTTGGATTGGCCTTTTTGACCGACTGGGAGCGGCAGGTGAAGATGTGTTTGAAAAGACCCCAGTGCGATCGACAGCCCAAGAAATTTTCACACATTGACACGAAAGCATCCAGATAGACTATGGTGTTTGGAGTGAAGTGGTGGAGCTGAGCCCCAAAGAAGTTCAAAAAGCCCTGAAATAAAGGATGGGCAGGCAGAGAAAACCCGCGATCGACGTGGGTGGCAAGGAGAACACACTCACCCTCCCTTGGCTGCGGCTCGGTCTCGTTCCCCGGGAGCCGCGCCGATTTGTGGGGGATCAGTCCCCCCTCCACCAGGTCGTCGAGGTCGTCCTAGCTAATCGTCGAGCGGATCCAGTCGCCCTGGATCCAGCCCGGCGGCAGGACGGATCTCGACGAGGATCTGCCCCGGCTGGTCTGCTTGCCCTTCGCCTTCGCAGTCGCCTTCTTCGCACTCTCCAGCGCCACCATCTTCTCTTTTCCCATGATAGCGGATCGAGTTCGAGCGAGGGTTCGGTGACGAGAGCAGGAGCGAGCGTCGCGGAGAGGTCGAAGGAAGAAGAAAAGAGAATGGGAGCACACGGGGCAGAGACCCGGTCCGGTGCCTTTTATAAGGTCGTTCCCCGAGTGACTGACTGGTAGGCCCAGACGATCTAAACAAATCCCGCAATAGTCACGCGCGCAGTACGTGGCGAAAAAGGTGGCATGGAGATCGAGGAGACTTCCCTAATCCGTCCCGATTACCATGGCCCCGCCCGTCTGGCGCGCTTCTGTTCGGGAACGTAGCAGAATTTTAAAATTTTCTACGCATCACAAAGATCAATCTATGGAGTCATCTAGCAACGAGGGAGAGAGGAGTGCATCTACATACCCTTGTAGATCGCGCGCGGAAGCGTTCAAGAGAACAGGGTTGATGGAGTCGTACTCGACGTGATTCAAATCACCGATGACCTAGTGCCGAACGGACGGCACCTCTGCGTTCAACATACGTACGGTTAGGAAAACGTCTCCTCCAACTTGATCCAGCAAGGGGGAAGGAGAGGTTGATGAATATCCAGCAACACGACGGTGTGGTGGGCCCAGAGATACCTCTCCGTCATACGGAGTGACAAATCCCAGTCTCGATTCGTGCCAACCCAACAGACACTTTCGGAGATACCTGTAATGTACCTTTATAGTCACCCAGTTACGTTGTGACGTTCGGCACACCCAAGGCACTCCTACGGTATCCGGGAGTTCCACAATCTCATGGTCTAAGGAAATGATACTTGACATTCCGAAAAGCTATAGCAAACGAACTACACGATCTTTGATCTATGCTTAGGATTGGGTCTTGTCCATCACATCATTCTCCTAACGATGTGATCCCGTTATCAATGACATCCAATGTCCATAGTCAGGAAACCATGACTATCTTTTGATCAACGAGCTAGTCAACTAGAGGCTCACTAGGGATGTGTTGTGGTCTATGTATTCACACATGTATTACGATTTCCGGATAACACAATTATAGCATGAACAATAGACAATTATCATGAACAAAGAAATATAATAATAACCATTTTATTATTGCCTCTAGGGCATATTTCCAACAGTCTCCCACTTGCACTAGAGTCAATATTCTAGTTACATTGTGATGAATCGAACACTCATACAGTTCTGGTGTTCATCATGTTTTGCTCTTGGGAGACGTTTAGTCAACGGGTCTGCCACATTCAGGTCCGTATGTACTTTACAAATCTCTATGTCTCCATTTTGAACACTTTCACGAATGGAGTTGAAGCGACGCTTGATATGCCTGGTCTTCTTGTGAAACCTGGGCTCCTTTGCAAGGGCAATAGCTCCAGTGTTGTCATAGAAGAGAGTCATCGGGCCCGACGCATTGGGTATGACTCCTAGGTCGGTAATGAACTCCTTCACCCAGACTACTTCTTGTGCTGCCTCCGAGGCTGCCATGTACTCCGCTTCACATGTAGATCCCGCCACAACGCTTTGCTTGCAACTGCGCCAGCTTACTGCCCCACCATTCAAAATATACACGTATCCGGTTTGTGACTTAGAGTCATCCAGATCTGTGTCGAAGCTAGCATCGACGTAACCCTTTACGACGAGCTCTTCGTCACCTCCATACACGAGAAACATGTCCTTAGTCCTTTTCAGGTACTTTAGGATATTCTTCACCGCTGTCCAGTGTTCCATGCCGGGATTACTTTGGTACCTTCCTACCAAACTTACAGCAAGGTCTACATCAGGTCTGGTACACAGCATAGCATACATGATAGACCCTATGGCCAAGGCATAGGGGACGGCACTCATCTTTTCTCTATCTTCTGTTGTGGTCGGGCATTGAGTCGTGCTCAATTTCATACCTTGCAATATAGGCAAGAACCCCTTCTTTGACTGGTCCATTTTGAACTTCTTCAATATCTTGTCAAGGTACGTACTCTGTGAAAGACCGATGAGGCGTCTCGATCTATCTCTATAGATCTTGATGCCTAATATATAAGCAGCTTCTCCAAGGCCCTTCATTGAAAAACACTTGTTCAAGTAGGCCTTTATGCTTTCCAAGAATTCTATATCATTTCCCATTGACAGTATGTCATCCACATACAATATGAAAAATGCTACAGAGCTCCCACTCACTTTCTTGTAAATGCAGGCTTCTCCATAAGTCTGCATAAACCCAAACGCTTTGATCATCTCATCAAAACGAATGTTCCAACTCCGAGATGCTTGCACCAGCCCATAAATCGAGCATTAGAGCTTGCACACCTTGTCAGCATTCTTAGGATTGACAAAACCTTCCGGCTGCATCATATACAATTCTTCCTTAAGGAAACCATTAAGGAATGCCGTTTTGACATCCATTTGCCATATCTCATAATCATAGAATACGACAATTGCTAACATGATTCAGACGGACTTCAGCTTCGCTACGGGTGAGAAAGTCTCATCGTAGTCAACCCCTTGAACTTGTCGATAACCCTTGGCGACAAGCCGAGCTTTATAGATGGTCACATTACCATCTGCGTCTGTCTTCTTCTTAAAGATCCATTTATTTTCTATGGCTCGCCGATCATCGGGCAAGTCAGTCAAAGTCCATACTTCATTTTCATACATGGATCCTATCTCAGATTTCATGGCTTCCAGCCATTTGTCGGAATCCGGGCCCGCCATCGCTTCTTCATAGTTCGAAGGTTCACCGTTGTCTAACAACATGATTTCCAAGACAAGGTTGCCGTACCACTCTGGTGCGGAACGTGTCCTCGTGGACCTAGGAAGTTCAGTAGTAACTTGATCTGAAGTTTCATGATCATCATCATTAACTTCCTCTATAGTCAGTGCAGGCACCTCAGGAACATTTTCCTGAGCTGCGCCACTTACCGGTTCAAGAGGTAATACTTCAGCAAGTTCTACTTTCCTCCCACTTATTTCTTTCGAGAGAAATTCTTTCTCTAGAAAGGACCCATTCTTGGCAACAAATATCTTGCCTTCGGATCTGAGGTAGAAGGTATACCCAATAGTTTCTTTAGGGTATCCTATGAAGACGCATTTTTCCGATTTGGGTTCGAGCTTTTCTGGTTGAAGTTTCTTGACATAAGCATCGCATCCCCAAACTTTTAGAAACGACAGCTTAGGTTTCTTCCCAAACCATAATTCATACGGTGTCGTCTCAACGGATTTCGACGGAGCCCTATTTAAAGTGAATGCGGAAGTCTCTAAAGCATAGCCCCAAAATGACAGCGGTAAATCGGTAAGAGACATAATAGATCGCACCATATCTAATAGAGTGCGATTATGATGTTCGGACACACCATTACGCTGAGGTGTTCCAGGCGGCGTGAGTTGTGAAACTATTCCACATTTTCTTAAGTGTGTGCCAAATTCATGACTCAAGTATTCTCCCACACGATCTGATCGCGAGAACTTGACTTTTCTATCACGTTGATTCTCAACCTCACTCTGAAATTCCTTGAACATTTCAAAGGTCTCAGACTTGTGTTTCATTAAGTAGACATACCCATATCTACTCAGGTCATCAGTGAGGGTGAGAACATAACGATAGCCACCGCGAGCCTCAACAATCATTGGACTGCACACATCAATATGTATGATTTCCAATAAGTTGGTTGCTCGCTCCATTGTTCCTCAGAACGGAGTCTTGGTCATTTTACCCATGAGGCATGGTTCGCATATGTCAAATGATTGGTAATCAAGAGACTCTAAAAGTCCATCTGCATGGAGCTTCTTCATGCGTTTGCCACCTATGTGAACAAGGCGGCAGTGCCACAAGTATGTGGGACTATCATTATCAACCATACATCTTTTGGTATTCACACT
The DNA here is from genome assembly GCF_002162155.2 of Triticum dicoccoides. NCBI lineage: Eukaryota > Viridiplantae > Streptophyta > Magnoliopsida > Poales > Poaceae > Triticum > Triticum dicoccoides. The sequence goes on from NC_041384.1 coordinate 90,364,483, forward strand.
ATGAATATGTGTAGCATTACGCTTGAGATTCATTAAGAATAAACCACTCACCATCAGAGCATGACCATAAAACATATCTCTCATATAAATAGAACAACCATTATTCTCGGATTTAAATGAGTAGCCATCTCGAATTAAACGAGATCCTGATACAATGTTCATGCTCAAAGCTGGCACTAAATAACAATTATTGAGGTTTGAAACTAATCCCGTAGGTAAATGTAGAGGCAGCGTGCCGACGGCGATCACATAGACCATGGAACCATTCCCGACGCGCATCGTCACCTCGTCCTTCGACAGTCTCCGCTTATTCCGCAGCTCCTGCTTTGAGTTACAAATGTGAGCAACCGCACCGGTATCAAATACCCAGGAGCTATTACGAGTACTGGTAAGGTACTCATCAATTACATGTATATCACATATAACTTTAGTGTTGTCGTCCTTCTTGTCCGCTAAGTATTTGGGGCATTTCCGCTTCAAGTGACCACTTCCCTTGCAATAAAAACACTCAGTCTCGGGCATGGGTCCATTCTTTGGCTTCTTCCCGATAGCTTGCCTACTGGGCGCGGCAACTCCCTTGCCGTACTTCTTGAAGTTCTTCTTACCCTTGCCTTTCTTGAACTTAGTGGTTTTATTCACCATCAACACTTGATGTTCCTTTTTGATTTCCACCTCTGCTGATTTCAGCATTGAATACACCTCAGGAATGGTCTTTTCCATCCCCTGCATATTGAAGTTCATCACAAAGCTCTTGTAGCTCGGTGGAAGCGACTAATGGATTCTGTCAATGACCGCATCATCCGGGAGATTAACTCCCAGCTGAGTCAAGCGGTTATGCAACCCAGACATTCTGAGTATGTGCTCACTGACAGAACTATTTTCCTCCATCTTACAGCTGAAGAACTTGTCGGAGACTTCATATCTCTCTACCCGGGCATGAGCTTAAAAAACCATTTTCAGCTCTTCGAACATCTCATATGCTCCGTGTCTCTCAAAACGCGTTTGGAGCCCCGGTTCTAAGCTGTAAAGCATGCCGCACTGAACAAGGGAGTAATCATCAGCCCGTGACTGCCAAGCGTTCATAACGTCTTGGTTCTGTGGGACAGGTGCGTCACCTAGCGGTGCTTCTAGGACATAATCTTTCTTGGCAGCTATGAGGATGATCCTCAGGTTCCGGACCCAGTCCGTATAGTTTCTGCAATCGTCTTTCAGCTTGGTTTTCTCTAGGAACTCGTTGAAGTTGAGGACAACGTGGGACATTTGATCTACAAGACATATTGTAAAGATTTTAGACTAAGTTCATGATAATTAAGTTCATCTAATCAAATTATTCAATGAACTCCCACTCAGATAGACATCCCTCCAGTCATCTAAGTGAAACATGATCCGAGTTAACTAGGCCGTGTCCGATCATCACGTGAGACGGACTAGCCAACATCGGTGAACGTCTTCATGTTGATCGTATCTTGTATACTACTCATGCTCGACCTTTCGGTCTTCCGTGTTCCGAGGCCATGTCCGTACATGCTAGGCTCGTCAAGTCAACCTAAGTGTATTGCGTGTGTAAATCTGGCTTACACCTGTTGTATTCGAACATTAGAATCTATCACACCCGATCATCACGTGGTGCTTCGAAACAACGAACCTTCGTAATGTTGCATAGTTATGGGGAACACTTTCTTGAAATTATTACGAGGGATCATCTTATTTAAGCTACCGTCGTTCTAAGCAAATAAGATGTAAAACATGATAAACATCACATGCAATCAAATAGTGACATGATATGGCCAATATCATTTGCTCCTTTTGATCTCCATCTTCGGGGCTCCATGATCATCGTTGTCACCGGCATGACACCATGATCTCCATCATCGTGTCTTCTTGAAGTTTTCTCGTCATCTATTACTTCTACTACTATGGCTAACGCTTTAGCAATAAAGTAAAGTAATTAAATGACATTTATGTTGACACGCAGGTCATAAATAAATAAAGACAACTCCTATGGCTCCTGCCGGTTGTCATACTCATCGACATGCAAGTCGTGATTCCTATTACAAGAACATGATCATCTCATACATCACATATATCATTCATCACATCCTTTGGCCATATCACATCACAAAACACTTGCTGCAAAAACAAGTTAGACGTCCTCTAATTGTTGTTGCAAGTTTTTACGTGGCTGCTATAGGTTTCTATCAAGAACATTTCTTACCTAAGCCAAAACCACAACGTGAATTGCCAATTTCTATTTACCCTTCATAAGGACCCTGTTCATCGAATCCGATCCGACTAAAGTGGGAGAGATAGACACCCGCCAGCCACCTTATGCAACTAGTGCATGTCAGTCGGTGGAACCAGTCTCACGTAAGCGTACGTGTAAGGTCAGTCCGGGCCGCTTCATCCCACAATGCCACTGAATCAAGATAAGACTAGTAACGGCAAGATAATTGACAATATGGACGCCCACAACTACTTTGTGTTCTACTCGTGCATAGTAACTACGCATAGACCTAGCTCATGATGCCACTATTGGGGAACGTAGCAGAATTTTAAAATTTTCTACGCATCACCAAGATCAATCTATGGAGTCATCTAGCAATGAGGGATAGAGGAGTGCATCTATATACCATTGTAGATCACGCGCGGAAGCGTTCAAGAGAACGGGGTTGATGGAGTCGTACTCGACGTGATTCAAATCACCGATGAGCTAGTGCCGAATGGACGGCACCTCCGCGTTCAACACACGTACGGTTAGGAAGAGGTCTCCTCCAACTTGATCCAGCAAAGGGGAAGGAGAGGTTGATGAAGATCCAGCAGCACGACGGCGTGGTGGTGGAAGCAACGGTGATCTCGGCAGGGCTTCGCCAAGCGTAGGGAGACGGAGGAGTGTCATGAGAGGGAGAGGGAGAGGCTAGGGGCTTGGGTGCGTCTACCCTCCCTCCCCCCCCCCCACTATATATAGGGTGCCTAGGGGGGGCGCCGGCCCTAGGAGATCCAATCTCCTAGGGGGGCGGCGGCCAAGGGGGTGCCTTGCCCCCCAAGGCAAGGGTGGCGCCCCCCACCCCTAGGGTTTCCAACCCTAGGTGCAGGGGGACGCCCAGGGGGCGCACCAGCCCACTAGGGGCTGGTTCCCCTCCACTTCAGCCCATGGGGCCCTCCGGGATAGGTGGCCCCACCCGGTGGACCCCCGGGACCCTTCCGGTGGTCCCGGTACAATACCGATTACCCCCGAAACTTTCCTGATGGCCGAAACTTGACTTCCTATATATAAATCTTCACCTCCGGACCATTCCGGAACTCCTCGTGACGTTCGGGATCTCATCCGGGACTCCGAACAACTTTCGGGTTACCGTATGCTAATATCTCTACAACCCTAGCGTCACCGAACCTTAAGTGTGTAGACCCTACGGGTTCGGGAGACATGCAGACATGACCGAGACACTTCTCCGGTCAATAACCAACAGCGGGATCTGGATACCCATGTTGGCTCCCACATGCTCCACGATGATCTCATCGGATGAACCACGGTGTCGAGGATTCAATCAATCCGTATACAATTCCCTTTGTCAATCGGTACGTCACTTGCCCGAGACGTGTTGTGGTCTTTGTATTCACACATGTATTACGATTTCCGGATAACACAATTATAGCATGAATAATAGACAATTATCATGAACAAAGAAATATAATAATAACCATTTTATTATTGCCACTAGGGCATATTTCCAACAGTCTCCCACTTGCACTAGAGTCAATATTCTAGTTACATTGTGATGAATCGAACACTCATGCAGTTTTGGTGTTGATCATGTTTTGCTCCAGGGAGAGGTTTAGTCAACGGGTCTGCCACATTCAGGTCCGTATGTACTTTACAAATCTCTATGTCTCCATTTTGAACACTTTCACGAATGGAGTTGAAGCGACGCTTGATATGCCTGGTCTTCCTGTGAAACCTAGGCTCCTTGGCAAGGGCAATAGCTCCAGTGTTGTCACAGAAGAGAGTCATCGGGCCCGACGCATTGGGTATGACTCCTAGGTTGGTAATGAACTCCTCCACCTAGACTGCTTCTTGTGCTGCCTCCGAGGCTTTCATGTACTCCGCTTCACATGTAGATCCCGCCACAACGCTTTGCTTGCAACTGCGCCAGCTTACTACCCCACCATTCAAAATATACACGTATCCGGTTTGTGACTTAGAGTCATCCAGATCTGTGTCGAAGCTAGCATCAACGTAACCCTTTACGACGAGCTCTTCGTCACCTCCATACACGAGAAACATGTCCTTAGTCCTTTTTAGGTACTTTAGGATATTCTTGACCGCTGTCCAGTGTTCCATGCCGGGATTACTTTGGTACCTTCCTACCAAACTTACGGCAAGGTTTACATCAGGTCTGGTACACAGAATAGCATACATGATAGACCCTATGGCCGAGGCATAGGGGACGACACTCATCTTTTCTCTATCTTCTGCCGTGGTCGGGCATTGAGCCGTGCTCAATCTCATACCTTGCAATATAGGCAAGAACCCCTTCTTTGACTGGTCCATTTTGAACTTCTTCAATATCTTGTCAAGGTACGTACTCTGTGAAAGACCGATGAGGCGTCTCGATCTATCTCTATAGATCTTGATGCCTAATATATAAGCAGCTTCTCCAAGGTCCTTCATTGAAAAACACTTGTTCAAGTAGGCCTTTATGCTTTCCAAGAATTCTATATCATTTCCCATCAACAGTATGTCATCCACATACAATATGACAGATGCTACAGAGCTCCCACTCACTTTCTTGTAAATGCAGGCTTCTCCATAAGTCTGCATAAACCCAAACGCTTTGATCATCTCATCAAAACGAATGTTCCAACTCCGAGATGCTTGCACCAGCCCATAAATCGAGCGTTGGAGCTTGCACACCTTGTCAGCATTCTTAGGATCGACAAAACCTTCCGGCTGCATCATATACAATTCTTCCTTAAGGAAACCATTAAGGAATGCCGTTTTGACGTCCATTTGCCATATCTCATAATCATAGAATGCGGCAATTGCTAACATGATTTGGACGGACTTCAGCTTCGCTACGGGTGAGAAAGTCTCATCGTAGTCAACCCCTTGAACTTGTCGATAACTCTTAGCGACAAGCCGAGCTTTATAGATGGTCACATTACCATCCGCGTCTGTCTTCTTCTTAAAGATCCATTTATTTTCTATGGATCGCCAATCATCGGGCAAGTCAGTCAAAGTCCATACTTTGTTTTCATACATGGATCCTATCTCGGATTTCATGGCTTCCAGCCATTTGTCGGAATCCGGGCCCGCCATCGCTTCTTCATAGTTCGAAGGTTCACCGTTGTCTAACAACATGATTTCCAAGACAGGGTTGCCGTACCACTCTGGTGCGGAACGTGTCCTCGTGAACCTAGGAAGTTCAGTAGTTACTTGATCTGAAGTTTCATGATCATCATCATTAACTTCCTCTATAGTCCGTGCAGGCACCTCAGGAACATTTTCCTGAGCTGCGCCACTTACCAGTTCAAGAGGTAATACTTCATCAAGTTCTACTTTCCTCCCACTTATTTCTTTCGAGAGAAATTCTTTCTCTAGAAAGGACCCACTCTTGGCAACAAAGATCTTGCCTTCGAATCTGAGGCAGAAGGTATACCCAACAGTTTCTTTAGGGTATCCTATGAAGACGCATTTTTCCGATTTGGGTTCGAGCTTTTCTGGTTGAAGTTTCTTGACATAAGCATCGCATCCCCAAACTTTTAGAAACGACATCTGAGGTTTCTTCCCAAACCATAATTCATACGGTGTTGTCTCAACGGATTTCGACGGAGCCCTATTTAAAGTGAATGCGGCAGTCTCTAAAGCATAGCCCCAAAATGACAGCGGTAAATCTATAAGAGACATAATAGATCACACCATATCTAATAGAGTGCGATTACGACGTTCGGACACACCATTACGCTGAGGTGTTCCGGGCGGCATCAGTTGTGAAACTATTCCACATTTTCTTAAGTGTGTGCCAAATTCGTGACTCAAGTATTCTCCCCCATGATCTGATCGCGAGAACTTGATTTTTCTGTCACGTTGATTCTCAACCTCACTCTGAAATTCCTTGAACTTTTCAAAGGTCTCAGACTTGTGTTTCATTAAGTAGACATACCCATATCTACTCAAGTCATCAGTGAGGGTGAGAACATAACGATAGCCACCGCGAGCCTCAACACTCATTGGACAGCACACATTAGTATGTATGATTTCCAATAAGTTGGTTGCTCGCTCCATTGTTCCTGAGAACGGAGTCTTGGTCATTTTACCCATGAGGCATGGTTCGCACGTGTCAAATGATTCATAATCAAGAGACTCTAAAGTCCATCTGCATGGAGCTTCTTCATGCGTTTGACACCTATGTGACCAAGGCGGCAGTGCCACAAGTATGTGGGACTATCATTATCAACCTTACATCTTTTGGTATTCACACTATGAATATGTGTAGCATTACGCTCGAGATTCATTAAGAATAAACCACTCACCATCAGAGCATGACCATAAAACATATCTCTCATATAAATAGAAAAACCATTATTCTCGGATTTAAATGAGCAGCCATCTCGAATTAAACGAGATCCTGATACAATGTTCATGCTCAAAGCTGGCACTAAATAACAATTATTGAGGTTTGAAACTAATCCCGTAGGTAAATGTAGAGGCAGCGTGCCGACGATGATCACATCGACCTTGGAACCATTCCCGACGCGCATCATCACCTCGTCCTTCGACAGTCTCCGCTTATTCCGCAGCTCCTTCTTTGAGTTACAAATGTGAGCAACCGCACCGGTATCAAATACCCAGGAGCTACTAAGAGTACTGGTAAGGTACACATCAATTACATGTATATCACATATACCTTTAGTGTTGCTGGCTTTCTTGTCCGCTAAGTATTTGGGGCAGTTCCGCTTCCAGTGACCACTTCCCTTGCAATAAAAACACTCAGTCTCGGGCTTGGGTCCATTCTTTGGCTTCTTCCCGATAGCTTGCTTACCGGGCGCGGCAACTCCCTTGTCGTCCTTCTTGAAGTTCTTCTTAACCTTGCCTTTCTTAAACTTAGTGGTTTTATTCACCATCAACACTTGATGTTCCTTTTTGATTTCCACCTCTGCTGATTTCAGCATTGAATACACCTCAAGAATGGTCTTTTCCATCCCCTGCATATTGAAGTTCATCAGAAAGCTCTTGTAGCTCGGTGGAAGCGACTAAAGGATTCTGTCAATGACCGCGTCATCCGGGAGATTAACTCCCAGCTGAGTCAAGCGGTTATGCAACCCAGACATTCTGAGTATGTGCTCACTGATAGAACTATTTTCCTCCATCTTACAGCTGAAGAACTTGTCGGAGACTTCATATCTCTCTACCCGGGCATGAGCTTAAAAAACCATTTTAAGCTCTTCGAACATCTCATATGCTCCGTGTCTCTCAAAACGCTTTTGGAGCCCCGGTTCTAAGCTGTAAAGCATGCCGCACTGAATGAGGGAGTAATCATCAGCCCGTGACTGCCAAGCGTTCATAACGTCTTGGTTCTGTGGGACAGGTGCGTCACCTAGCGGTGCTTCTAGGACATAATCTTTCTTGGCAGCTATGAGGATGATCCTCAGGTTCCGGACCCAGTCCGTATAGTTGGTGCCATCGTCTTTCAGCTTGGTTTTCTCTAGGAACGCGTTGAAGTTGAGGACAACGTGGGACATTTGATCTACAAGACATAATGTAAAGATTTTAGAATAAGTTCATGATAATTAAGTTCATCTAATCAAATTATTCAATGAACTCCCACTCAGATAGACATCCCTCCAGTCATCTAAGTGAAACATGATCCGAGTTAACTAGGCCGTGTCCGATCATCACGTGAGACGGACTAGCCAACATCGGTGAACATCTTCATGTTGATCGTATCTTGTATACGACTCATGCTCGACCTTTCGGTCTTTCGTGTTTCGAGGCCATGTATGTACATGCTAGGCTCGTCAAGTCAACCTAAGTGTATTGCGTGTGTAAATTTGGCTTACACCTGTTGTATTCGAACATTAGAATCTATCACACCCGATCATCACATGGTGCTTCGAAACAACGAACCTTCGCAACGGTGCATAGTTAGGGGGAACACTTTCTTGAAATTATTACGAGGGATCATCTTATTTAAGCTACCGTCGTTCTAAGCAAATAAGATGTAAAACATGATAAACATCACATGCAATCAAATAGTGACATGATATGGCCAATATCATTTTCTCCTTTTGATCTCCATCTTCAGGGCTCCATGATCATCGTTGTCACCGGCATGACACCATGATCTCCATCATCATGATCTCCATCATCGTGTCTTCTTGAAGTTGTCTCGTCATCTATTACTTCTACTACTATGGCTAACGCTTTAGCAATAAATTAAAGTAATTACATGACATTTATGTTGACACGCAGGTCATAAATAAATAAAGACAACTCCTATGGCTCCTGCCGGTTGTCATACTCATCGACATGCAAGTCGTGATTCCTATTACAAGAACATGATCATCTCATACATCACATATATCATTCATCACATCCTTTGGCCATATCACATCACAAAACACTTGCTGCAAAAACAAGTTAGACGTCCTCTAATTGTTGTTGCAAGTTTTTACGTGGCTGCTATAGGTTTCTAGCAAGAACGTTTCTTACCTACGCCAAAACCACAACGTGAATTGCCAATTTCTATTTACCCTTCATAAGGACCCTGTTCATCAAATCCGATCCGACTAAAGTGGGAGAGATAGACACCCGCCAGCCACCTTATGCAACTAGTGCATGTCAGTCGGTGGAACCAGTCTCACGTAAGCGTACGTGTAAGGTCGGTCCGGGCCGCTTCATCCCACAATGCCGCTGAATCAAGATAATACTAGTAACGGCAAGATAATTGACAATATGGACGCCCACAATTACTTTGTGTTCTACTCGTGCATAGTAACTACGCATAGACCCAGCTCATGATGCCATTGTTGGGGAACGTAGCAGAATTTTAAAATTTTCTACGCATCACCAAGATCAATCTATGGAGTCATCTAGCAACGAGGGATAGAGGATTGCATCTATATACCATTGTAGATCGCGCGCGGAAGCGTTCAAGAGAACGGGGTTGATGGAGTCGTACTCGACGTGATTCAAATCACCGATGACCTAGTGCCGAATGGACGGCACCTCCGTGTTCAACACACGTACGGTTAGGAAGAGGTCTCCTCCAACTTGATCCAGCAAGGGGGAAGGAGAGGTTGATGAAGATCCAGCAGCACGACGGCGTGGTGGTGGAAGCAACGGTGATCTCGGCAGGGCTTCGCCAAGCGCAGGGAGACAGAGGAGTGTCACGGGAGGGAGAGGGAGAGGCCAGGGGCTTGGGTGCGGCTGCCCTCCCTCCCCCTCACTATATATAGGGTGCCTAGGGGGGCGCCGGCCCTAGGAGATCCAATCTCCTAGGGGGGCGGCGGCCAAGGAGGTGCCTTGCCCCCCAAGGCAAGGGTGGCGCCCCCACCCCTAGGGTTTCCAACCCTAGGCGCAGGGGGAGGCCCAGGGGGGCGCACCAGCCCACTAGGGGCTGGTTCCCCTCCCACTTCAGCCCATGGGTCCCCCCGGGATAGGTGGCCCCACCTGGTGGACCCCCGGGACCCTTCCGGTGGTCCCGATACAATACCGATTACCCCCGAAACTTTCCCGATGACCGAAACTTGACTTCCTATATATAAATCTTCACCTCAGGACCATTCCGGAACTCCTCGTCACGTCCAGGATCTCATCCGGGACTCCGAACAACTTTCGGGTTACCGTATGCTAATATCTCTACAACCCTAGCGTCACCGAACCTTAAGTGTGTAGACCCTACGGGTTCGGGGGACATGCAGACATGACCGAGACACTTCTCCGGTCAATAACCAACATCAGGATCTGGATACCCATGTTGGCTCCCACATGCTCCACGATGATCTCATCGGATGAACCACGGTGTCGAGGATTCAATCAATCCGTATACAATTCCCTTTGTCAATCAGTACGTTACTTGCCCGAGACTCGATCGTCGGTATCCCAATACCTAGTTCAATTTTGTTACCGGCAATTCACTTTACTCGTGCCGTAATGCATGATCCCGTGATCAACCACTTGGTCACATTGAGCTCATTATGATGATGCATTACCGAGTGGGCCCAGAGATACCTCTCCGTCATACGGAGTGACAAATCCCAGTCTTGATTCGTGCCAATCCAACAGACACTTTCGGTACCTATAATGTACCTTTATAGTCACCCAGTTACGTTGTGACGTTTGGCACACCCAAGGCACTCCTATGGTATCCGGGAGTTGCACAATCTCATGGTCTAAGGAAATGATGCTTGACATTTGGAAAAGCTACAGCAAACGAACTACACGATCTTTGAGCTATGCTTAGGATTGGGGCTTGTCCATCACATCATTCTCCTAATGATGTGATCCCATTATCAATGACATCCAATGTCTATAGTCAGGAAACCATGACTATCTTTTGATCAACGAGCTAGTCAACTAGAGGCTCACTAGGGACGTGTTGTGGTCTATGTATTCACACATGTATTACGATTTCCGGATAACACAATTATAGCATGAACAATAGACAATTATCATGAACAAAGAAATATAATAATAACCATTTTATTATTGCCTCTAGGGCATATTTCCAACAGCTTCCTAAAATTCGAATCCCGCGAAATCCGTGAAGAGCAGTGCAACTTGTCAGACTGAAAATGTCCTCTACATTATCATTCGGAATTCTACCGTGAAAATTCACTCGACAAAAACCAAGAATGGACCAAGGCGACTGAAGAGGAAGTTGGCATTGTTTCCTCAGTTCATGGCTCCAGAACAAGTTACACTCACAACACGAAAAATGGGTCGGAAGTGTTCTCAACTCCTTCCCCACTCAAACCTGATCCATTCGGGGGCTAATGATGAAGCTTTGTACCTAGGGTAGGGTCAAGGATCTGTCCAAGATACCCTCCCCAAGGACATCTCTAAAAGAACCAGAAGCAGTTGAAGAGAGATCATCATCCACTCGACCATGAAGTTATGTTCCACTCGACAGCTTTGAAGACACTCGACCATGCGAACAACCACTCGAAAACCAAAAGATGTGAAGCCACTCACTCCACAACGGTCAGGATTTAAGTCATAGCTTTAATAATCATTTATAGCACTTTACTCTGGATGTTACCAGTAACGCTCCTCCTTTATGAACATTGAACCCTGAGTAACGGAGGGGAGCTGGGGTCTTGGCGCACTCTATATAAGCCACCCCCCTCCTATTGGACAAGGGTTCGCACCTTTTGTAATTCACACGCATATATCCAGTCGACCGCCTCTGGGCTCCGAGACGTAGGGCTGTTACTTCCTCCGAGAAGGGCCTGAACTCGTAAAACTTGCGTGTGCAACTCCTCCATAGCTAGGATCTTGCCTCTACATTCCTACCCTCTATTCTACTGTTAGGCTTAGAACCACGACAGGCCCCTCCGATGATGTGTGAGTAGTTTACTTCAGACCTTCAGGTCCATAGCTAGTAGCTAGATGGCTTCTTCTCTCTCTTTGGATCTCAATACAAAGTTCTCCTCAATTCTATTGGAGATCTATTCGATGTAATCTTCTTTTGCGGTGTGTTTGTCGAGATCCGATGAATTGTGGGTTTACGATCAAGTTTATCTATGAACAATATTTGAATCTTCTCTGAATTATTTTATGTATGATTGGTTTATCTTTGCAAGTCTCTTCGAATTATCAGTTTGGTTTGGCCTACTAGATTGATCTTTCTTGCAATGGGAGAAGTGCTTAGCTTTGGGTTCAATCTTGCGGTGCTCCATCCCAGTGAAAGAAAGGGAAATGACATGTATTGTATTGTTGCCATCGAGGATAAAAAGATGGGGCTTACATCATATTGCAAGAGTTTATCCCACTACATCATGTCATCTTGCTTAAGGCGTTACTCTGTTCTTATGAACATAATACTCTAGATGCATGCTGGATAGCGGTCGATGTGTGGAGTAATAGTAGTAGATACAGAATCGTTTCGGTCTACTTGTCACGGACGTGATGCCTATATACATGATCATGCCTAGATATTCTCATAATTATTCACTTTTCTATCAATTGCTCGACAGTAATTTGTTCACCCACCGTAATACTTATGCTATCTTGAGAGAAGCCACTAGTGAAACCTATGGCCTCGGGTCTATTCTCCATCATCTAAGTTTCCCTCTATTTTATTTTCCAATCTTTACTTTCAGTCTATATCATAAAAATACCAAAAATATTTATCTTATTATTATTATCTCTATCAGATCTTACTCTTTGCAAGTGGCCGTGAAGGGATTTACAATCCCTTTATTGCGTTGGTTGCGAGGTTCTTATTTGTGTGTGTAGGTACGAGGTGACTCGCGCGTGGTCTCCTACTGGATTGATACCTTGGTTCTCAAAAACTGAGGGAAACACTTACGCTGCTTTACTGCATCACCCTTTCCTCTTCAAGAGAAAACCAACGTAGTGCTCAAGAGGTAGCAAGAAGGATTTCTGGCGCCGTTGTTGGGGAGATCTACGCCAAGTCAAGACATACCAAGTACCCATCACAACTCTTAACCTTCGCATTACATTATTTGCCATTTGCCTCTCATTTTCCTCTCCCCCACTTCACCCTTGCCGTTTTATTCCCACGCTTTTTTCGTTTGCCTATTTTTCCTACCTTCCTTCTGTGTGCTCGTTCTTTTTGCAATTTGTTGCCATCATGTCTAAAACTGGGGTGGTTATCATTGATAAGGATAATAATATGGAAAACTTTGATGCTATTGATGATCCTCTTGGAAATCCTATTATTTTGCACACTAAAAAGTTTCGCATCGGTGGCGGTAATATTATTTGGGAAGGGAGTAATCCAAGATTTCTTTACTTGTGCTGGTGCTTTGCCCATCATGAGTGGATCTATCCTTCATAAAACTTGTAGTCTCGCAGATGCCATATCTTTGCTCATAGTTGAACTTGAAAGACAATTTTTACATATGCATCCTTCCATACAAAAGATTTTCGTACAATTTTCTAATATTGAGCATTCTTCTGTTAAGCAAGCTGCTACCATCTTTTTAGCTCATGAGTTCAGATTTATAATAAAAGAAGCCAGTGAAATTTTTGTGCATTATAGGGTGGATGCTGGCCGTCCTCCCATAGAAGCAATCCTTTTCTATCAAGAAGACATTATGTGTTTACGATCTTTAGATCATGTTGCTTTTAATGAAAACCGTAGAAAAAAGGTTCCTACTGATGCTCTTGTTAATAGGATCTATTAAATTAATGATAATTTTTCCATCCAGAACAATGGGCTAGGTTTTTTGCTTGAACAAAGACTCATGACATTTTGCCAAAAGAATGCTTATAATGATGAATTGATTGTGCAATATGAGGGGCCAAAGGAGGAACCAACACCTCCTGAGCTTGATCTTGGGGACTTTTGTCCCATTAAATTTATCCCTTTTGATTACTTTTGCTTGCCACAAAGAAAGCTTGTTGCTGAACGTATGGAGTGTGAGATGAGCTTTCGCTATTTACCTTATCATTATCATGGCAATACCTAGATCTATCTTCGCTTTTATGCCTAGCTAGGGGCGTTAGACGATAACGCTTGTTGGGAGGCAACCCAATTTTATTTTTATTCCTTGTTTTTTGCTCCTGCTTAGTAATAAATAATTTATCTAGCCTCTGTTTTGGTTGTGTTTTTTGTGTTTAATTGGTGTTTGTGTCAAGTAGAACCGTTGGGAAGACTTGGGGAAAGTCTTTTTGATCTTGTTGTAAAAAACAGATACTTTAGCACTCACGCGAATTGCTGCCATTTTTTATTGGAGAGTGCTACTTAGTTAATTCGTTTTTCAAATGATTAATAGATAAATTCCTCACGTCAAAAAATTTATTTTAGAATTTTTGGGGTTCCAGAAGTTTGCATTAGTTACAGATTACTACAGACTGATCTGTTTTTGACAGATTCTGTTTTTCGTGTGTTGTTTGCTTATTTTGATGAATCTATGGCTAGTAAAAGTGTTTATAAACCATATAGAAGTTGGAATACTTTAGGTTTAACACCAATAATGAGTTCATTACAGTACCTTGAAGTGGTGTTTTGTTTTCTTTCGCTAACGGAGCTCATGAGATGTTCTTGTTAAGTTTTGTGTTGTGAAGTTTTCAAGTTTTGGGTAAAGATTTGATGGCTTATGGAACAAGGAGTGGCAAGATCCTAAGATTGGGGATGCCCATGGCACCCCATGGTAAAATACAAGGACACCAAAAAGCCTAAGCTTGGGGATGCTCCGGAAGGCATCCCCTCTTTTATCTTCGTTCATCGGTAACTTTACTTGGAGCTATATTTTTAATCGCCACATGATATGTGTTTTGCTTGGAGCGTCTTGTATGATTTGAGGTCTTTTCTTTTTAGTTTACCACAATCATCCTTACTGCACACACTTTTTGAGAGAGACACACATGAATTAGAATTTATTAGAATACTCTATGTGCTATACTTATATCTTTTGAGCTATATAGTTTTTGCTCTAGTGCTTCACCTATATCTTTTAGAGCACGGCGGTGGTTCTATTTTATAGAAATAGTTGATCTCTCATGATTCACTTATATTATTTTGAGAGTCCTTTAGAACAACATGGCAATTTGCTTTTAGGCATAATAAAAACTTTCATACAAGTGCATTGAATACTAAGATTGATACTTACGTTGCTTTACTGCATTACCCTTACCTATTTAAGGGAAAACCAACCCAGTGCTCAAGAGGTAGCAGCAAGCCATAGAAAATAAATGGATCTTCAAGAGCAAGACGGACGCTGATAGTAGTGTTACTATCTACAAAGCTATACTTGTCGAAAAAGGTTTTTGAAAAAGTTCAAGGTGTTGACTACGATGAGATTTTCTCACTCGTAACGATGCTTATGTATGTCCGAATCATGTTAACAAATTGCCACATTTTATGAAATCTGGCAAATGGATGTCAAAACTACATTCCTTAATGGATTTCTTAAAGAAGAGTTGTATATGATGCAACCAAAACGTTTTGTCGATCCTAAAGGTGCTAAGAAAATGTGCAAGTTCCAGCGATCCATTTATGGACTGGTGCAAGCATCTCAGAGTTGGAATATAGGCTTTGATGAGTTGATCAAAGCATATAGTTTTATACAGACTTGCGGTGAAGCCTGTATTTACAAGAAATTAAGTGGGAGAACTATAGCATTTCTGATAAGTATATGTGAATGACATATTGTTGATCGGAAATAATGTAGAATTTTCTGGAAAGCATAAAGCGATATTTGAAAGGAGTTTTTCAAAGAAAGACCTCGGTGAAGCTGCTTACATACTGAGCATCAAGATCTATAGAGATAGATCAAGACGCTTCATTTTTTTTCAATGAGTACATACCTTGACAAGATTTTGAAGTAGTTCAAAATGGAACAGTCAAAGAAAGAGTTCTTACCTGTGTTCCAAGGTGTGAAATTGAGTAAGACACAAAGTCCGACCATGGAGGAAGATAGAAAGAGAATGGAAGTCATTCCCTATGCCTCAGCCATAGGTTCTATAAAGTATGTCATGTTGTGTGTCAAAACTACTATATACCCTACACTGAGTTTGGCAAGGGAGTACAATAGTGATCTAGGAGTAGTCACTGGACAACGGTCAAAATTATCCTTAGTGGAATAAGGATATGTTTCTCGATTATGGAGGTGACAAAAGGTTCGTCGTAAAGGGTTACGTCGATGCAAGTTTTGACACTAATCCAGATGACTCTAAGTCTCAATCTGGATACATATTGAAAGTGGGAGCAGTTAGCTAGATTAGCTCCGTGCAGAGCATTGTTGACATAGAAATTTGCAAAATACATACGGATCTGAATATGGCAGACCCGTTGACTAAACTTCTCTCACAAGAAAAACATGATCACACCTTAGTACTCTTTGGGTGTTAATCACATGCCGATGTGAACTAAGATTACTAACTCTAGTAAACCCTTTGAGTGTTGGTCACATGGCGAAGTGAACTATGGGTGTTAATCACATGGTGATGTGAACTGTTGGTGTTAAATCACATGGTGATGTGAACTAGATTATTGACTCTAGTGCAAGTGGGAGACTGAAGGAAATATGCCCTAGAGGCAATAATAAAGTAATTATTTATTTCCTTATTTCTTGATAAATGTTTATTATTCATGCTAGAATTGTATTAACCAGAAACTTAGTACATGTGTGGATACATAGACAAATAGAGTGTCACTAGTATGCCTCTACTTGACTAGCTCGTTGAATCAAAGATGGTTAAGTTTCCTAGCCATAGCCATGAGTTGTCATTTGATTAACGGGATCACATCATTAGAGAATGATGTGATTGACTTTACCCATTCCGTCAGCTTAGCACTTGATCGTTTAGTATATTGCTATTGCTTTCTTCATGACTTATACATGTACCTATGACTATGAGATTATTCAACTCCCGGATACCGGAGGAACACTTTGCGTGCTACCAAACGTCACAATGTAACTGGGTGATTATAAAGGTGCTCTACATGTGTCTCCGATGGTACTTGTTGAGTTGGCATAGATCGAGATTAAGATTTGTCACTCCGATTGTCGGAGAGGTATCTCTGGGCCCTCTCGGTAATGCGCATCACTATAAGCCATGCAAGCAATATGATTAATGAGTTAGTTGCATGATGATGCATTACGAAACTAGTAAAGAGACTTTCCCGTAACGAGATTAAACTAGGAATTGAGATACCGACAATCGAATCTTGGGCAAGTAACATACCGATGACAAAGGGAACAACGTATGTTGTTATGCGGTTTGACCAATAAAGATCTTCATAGAATATGTAGGAACCAATATGAGAATCTAGGTTCCGCTATTGGTTATTGACCGGAGATGAGTCTCGGTCATGTCTACATAGTTCTCGAACCCGTAGGGTCCGCACGCTTAATGTTCTGTGACGGTTTGTATTATGAGTTATCTGATTTGATGACCGAAGTTTGTTCAAAGTCCCATATGAGATTGGGGACATGACGAGGAGTCTCGAAATGGTCGAGACGTAAAGATTGATATATTGAAAGGCTATATTCGTACATCAGAAAGGTTTCGAGTGATTCGGGTATTTTCGGACTACCGGAGAGTTATGGGAATTTGTATTGGGCCTTAATGGACAATACGGGAAAGGGAAGAAAGGCCTCAAGGGTGTTCGCGCCCCTTCCCCATGGACTGGTCTGAATTGGACTAGGGAAAGGGGGCACCCCCTTCCTTCCTTCTCCTTCTCCCTTCCCTTTTTTGTATTCCATGTGGGTGGTGGAATCCTACTAAGACTAGAGAGTCCTAATAGTACTCCGCACTTTGGGTCCGCCCTATGAGGGCCGGCCTCCTCCTCCCTTCATCCTTTATATACGTGGCCAGGGTGCACCCCATAGACACACAAGTTGATCATTGATCTCTTAGCCATGTGCGGTGCCCCTCTCCACCATAATCCACCTCGGTCATATCGTCATAGTGCTTAGGCGAAGCCCTGCGCCGGTATCTTCATCATCACTGTCATCACGCCGTTGTCCTGACGAAGCTCTCCCTCGACACTCTGCTGGATCGTGAGTTCGTGGGACGTCACCGAGCCGAACATGTGTAGATAGCGGAGGTGCCGTATTTTCGGTGTTATGATCGGTCGGTTGTGAAAACGTACGACTACATCAACCGCGTTGTCATAACGCTTCCGCTTACGGTCTACGAGGGTACGTAGACAACACTCTCCCTCTCGTTGCTATGCATCACCATGATCTTGCGTGTGCATAGAATTTTTTTTGAAATTACTGTGTTCCCCAACACGTAGTGCTTAGGCGAAGCCCCGCGCCGGTAACTTCATCATCCCCGTCAACACGCCGTCGTGCTGATGAAACTCTCCCTCGGCTTCAACTGGATCAAGAGTACGAGGGACGTCACCGAGCTGAACGTGTGCAGATCGCGGAGGTGTTGTTCGTTCGGTACTTGGTCGGTTGGATCGCGAAGAGGTTCGACTAGATCAACCGTGTTTCTTAACGCTTCCGCTTTCGGTCTACGAGGATACGTAGACATACTCTCCCCTCTCGTTGCTATGCATCCCTAGATAGATCTTGCGTGATCGTAGGAATTTTTTTGAAATACTGCGTTCCCCAACAGCATCCACCCCAATCACAGTCAATATGTCTCAATCACCACCTTTACCACTCATATTAAAGCAGATCACGGCCCGACAATACAAAGCTATTGAAAATCCACAATTTTCTAACCCTAATTTATTTTTCTGATGTTGCTGTCTCATGTTTGTCTAACAAGCTTACTTTAACCCTAATATATTTTTCTGTAGTTATGGTCTCACGTTAGGCAAGTAAAGCTGGAGCAAGGCAAGCTGCCACCGTCGCCTCCCCGACATCTTCTCTGAAACCTCAAGATGAATGTCCTCCGTCTCTCGCGATCGCCTCATATTTGGCGCTTCAAAGGGGTATCCAACATCCAGCCGTGCACGTACCCTGACATAAAATTCGACTGATTGGTGGCAGGCCAATCGATTAAGCCACCATGCACTCTCATGAAGGCAGCTAGCACAATTAGATGCTTATCTAGCTGCTAAGATTATGAATAAACGTGAGTACATATGCATTCAATGTTTCTTAACCTGTGGCATGCAGTAGTGCACAACTATATAATTTGACGGCAAGCAATATTTCTACAAAGGCTCTTCTCATAGGTACGTATGTACACACATAACTATAGTAGTACACCACACACATACATTGATCATTGCATAATTTTGTCTTCTGTCTTTTCACACAGACCTAAATTTTGTTTTGCACATTCAAAGGTGCAGACCTAAGATGTCCTGTTAGCTCTGCAAGTAACAATACTGGATCGACGTATCTTTCTACAATACACTATGTAGTGACATGCTGAAATACTGCTTGTAAGGTCCAGTTAAGACAAGAGCTCTGTTTCCTCAGTGGTGTATTCTATTAACGATACCATGCTTCAAAGATTCCATCAATTCTGATGATTTGTTTTATGTCGGAATCTGAATGACAAATAGTTGATAAAGAAATATTTATGTGTTATTCAGACCAGTTGCGAAATAAGTACCAGCCACTGCACTTTAATCAAGGAAATATGCACATGCTGGTTTGTTTTATTTTATATATTACCTTGATAATATCTCAGTCACTATATATGTGATTAGATAACTTTACACAGATAATGTTGGACATCACCCTACGCTTTACATTTACACAGATATTAACTTTATAAGCTACACAATTTGATGCTTGACATAAACATGCAAATATTTCTATTGTGATTTTCAGGGTGATATATAGGCCACGAAGCACTGAAATTTAATGAAGACTTACACACATGTTTGTGGTTGCTTTGAAATTTCTCTGAAATGTAGCAATTTGTATATTAATTCTGCTATATTTTTTTCCTTACTTGCTGCTTCATTAGTACGAATACTTCATTTCTAATATTCTATGATGTTGCTCCTTAACGGCAAAGCTAATTTTTCATTTATTACCTATCATTCCGGTCCGCCAGCTAATAATAGTTCAATGTACGTTTCAGTTTAATAAAAATCAATTGTAAGTTGTAACTGGTGTGACGCTCAAATTTTCATGCAGTAAATCTCTCTAAATGTGCAACTATACTAGCACGCTTATTATAAGGAGGACACAGATGGTGCAAAGGGGAGACAACAACGATATGATATTATGATGTGTCACCTTGGTAACTTAAATCGTTTGAAGTTCGAGTAACATAATTGTATCTCACAAAATGTGACTCTATTATTTATTTTTGTTTAGAGCTATCATATAGCTTATTTGGGACAAGTTCTTCTCATAGAATGTGTGTGGAATCAACAATAAAACTATACAATTACAAAATGTTAACCAATCTGGGTTTTAAATGTTGCTGCACTTGATAATATGGACTTAGCTAGAGTGTTCAATTTGAATTATACACGTTAATTCAGTTTGTGCGTCAAGGAGTCGTGGATCCATACAAAGGTTGCTGGCAACCTCTATTTTTTGAAGAAGAAAAACTGAGTGTGTCCTTACATTCTCCGCTTCCCAATATATATGTGTCAAAGGTAACTGTGAAAGTTGAAAGTTGTGTACAACCTTCACTCTATTCTAAAAGAACTTGGGGGAAATTTGTACCTGATCCCGTTCTTTCATCAACCTTTCTTAGTTTGTTACATTTCGCTATTCATGTATATAAAAGTAAGTTTGTTTATTTCATTTGAGTTGATTAGGAACGATAAGGTAAACAACATGTGATAAATTCCATTGTTTGCATAGATGTTAAAGACCATGCATCGACACTTGGTACTGGGATGATCTAATCATAACTGCCTTCTTTTATATTCCAGATAACAGAGGGTGCATAAAATGTTTATAGGTGATGTACAATGGAGGCAATTGAGGGAAAATACACTCTCTAATGGCAGTATGCTGCAGCTTCCACAAACAATCTTGATATTTCATCTGTACATATCGCCAGACATGATATTACCTCATGGTTTTTACTCTTATATAATATTGCTATGAAAGAATAATTTGTGCTTACTTCCAAATGCAGGTACTACTGCCTACCTATGAGTCGTGTTATCAAGTGGCATAGGATAGTGGATTTCATCCGTAAGCTAAATTTTAATGGTCTTCCTTTTCAGTATTTACAGGTTATATTCAACTTAGGGTTGTAACTCTCATTCCTTTAAATAAATTACTATACATAATTAAAAAAATTCATATCTGTTGCTTTATTTTTTTAGTTGCATTTTCTATGATTCATTAAACTTTAGCAAGAAAGTTTAGTTTATTTTTTTCACCTCTCGCTTCTCATAAATGAAAAATTGTATGTTCAAAACCCAGAGGCCGAATCATGAGGGAAGGCTCCAGCCTGTTGACGCCTGCCTACTAGACTCTAAGTTGCTCTTGTGTATACTCCACTGTGTTCTATTCTTCAGAAGGCCTAAGTGAGTACAAATAAAATATTTCTAATGGTCTTTTCTGAAATGTAATCCTTCATAATTTTGTATGGAAATGTATAATGATTTTTTCACTCTACATCTTATCTTAGTAGTGTGCTAGAAAGAGGTGAGACCTCACTGATATTAACTTTTATGTTTCATATAGTTTCTATACTCATAATTTTTGGTTTTCCTAACACTAGCTTTTAGTATATCATCACATCCCTAATTCTACTTTCTTATATTTTAAATTCTTAGAATCCTATGTTCGAACTAATTCTTTCAAAAAGATCTGTACCCTAATTTCAGAAAGAGGGCTGATATTATGGATAAATATGTATGTTTTTATGTTCTAATATATCCAAAAGATCATAAGCGTGTCGAGATGAGTGCATGATAAATATCACTAAAGAGAGGTGAAAAAGTGCTCCAGTATTTGTTTGCTCACTTTCAACGAATACGTCCTTTAATTCACATTAAAAGCCTGGAAGAAAAGTTCACAAGCAGCCATAAGATACTTAAAAGGCATTATTTCAAAATTTTGCATTCTAAAATTCATAGTCGTAAAATGAAAATGATAATTTCATATACAAGTATAATATAAATACTACATATGCCACCATCTTCTCTACCCATTAAAATGATGCCCTCGCATTTGCGAGGGCCACTGTGCTAGTTCTAATTAAAGAGAAGATGTACACCAATCCTGTGGACTTGCAGGAATGATTGTAGGTCACATAAACCAAGCTCTTTTAGAGCATTTCCAGCCGTTGAGCCCTTCAGGAGGCATTTTTTCGCAGCCTGGGGAGCTGCCGACGAGAATTTTAGACTGAGCATGAAAAACTATCCAGCCGTTGAGTCTCCCAAGCGAGGCCGTCGTCCTCACCGCGCCGCCCCATCCGCGCCCGCATCGGCTGCTCGCGGCTGGACCTGGCCGCGCCCGCTGCTCGCTCGCGCCGCCCCGTCTGAGACCGCGCCGGCCGCCATCGCGCCACCCCGTCCGCGCCCGCGCCTAGCCGCCACCGCGTCGTCCCGTCCGAGGCTGCTGCTCGCGCCCGCGCCTGGCCATGGCCGCCCTCCGCTGCTGCCCCCGCCCGCTAGGGCCGCCGCTACCTGCGTCTGCTATTGCGAGGCTGCCTGTGCCGGTGCGCCAACTACTGTGAGGCTTCCTGTGCCGGTGCGCCAACTACTGCGAGGCTTCCTGTGCCGGTGGTCGGGCTGGCATCGAGGAGGAGAAGCTGGGAAGCGGGCATGGACAGTGCGGCCGAGGATGTGGATGACCCTGCAGAACCCCGACAACGCTTGGTACGCGATCTCCCCGAGAGGCGGCGGCGCGCAGTCGGCGTGGGGGGAGAGCGACGCGGCGAGGAGCTCGAGGTTGTGGAGCCCTCGGCGGCGGCCTCGTGGAAGGCCAGCTGCTGCTCCCCGGCCGGCGCGCATGCATGGCACCAGGTGCATGGCTCCGGGCCGGGGCCGCTCGTGGCCTCCGCGCAGGGGGCCGGCCGTGCTTGCATGCTCGGGGCCGGCGCCGCCCATGGCCGGCGTGCCTGGTGCCGGGGCCACCCGTGGAGGAGAAATGCGTCGTCCGCAGTGGCGGCGCGGGGCCAGCGACGGGCGCCGGAGCGAGGGGCAGGGGGGAGAGGAGAGAGCGCAGAGGAGCGAGGAGCAGGGCGGCGTGCATGCGGGAGAGAGAGAACAGAGATTGTCTTTTTTGCATGCATCAGGTGGGCCTAGAGAGGAAAAGATGGAGAGACAGAGAGACAGAGAGGCTGGCAGTGGGCCTTTCACGGCTAAAACAAAGCGCGGGCGCCTCCAGCTGCCCCTGCTTTCCTGGGTTTGCATTGCGTGCACCGGCCGTAATTTTCGTGAGATCCGTCACTAAACGGGACTCTGGAATCACGGCTGGGACGTTTTTTACTCGCCGGTGCTAAAAAAGGCTCCTGGGGGCGTCTTGGGGGCACAGGTGAAGATGCTCTTATAGTGCCATTGCTAGGGAAGAATGCATTAAGCTCCACGGTCATCACCACCAGTATCATGGAACGCTGGCTTCGCAGCCTCTTCATGTAGAAGTCTTCCACGTCGATGCATGGCGGCAAGTGACTTGCATGCTACGTGTAGGCAGAACTTGCTCTGCCAGAGATGAAAATAAGCAACACCCATGTGAGCCAGGCATATGCACACACTATGAAGACCTTTTTGCCTATTCCCGAGCCCTGTCATGATCGCCATCATCATATCTGATCTTAGAATTAGGTGTTGCGATCATACACATACGAGCAAGCCCATAACTACTTCATTTTTTTTAATTATTTTGAGTACAATTTCATTTTATTTAATCGCATACTTGACTACAATTTTACCACTATCAAGAAGGTACTCCCTCCTATTTGGAGGTGGTACACCTTAAAACTTATGTTCGAGTACCATATGAGATTGGCTATTAGATTAGGATGGATGTGTCGCTCATATCAATTTCGAGGTACTGTAAAAGAGCATGGTTCATATGGATTAATTAGAATCCACCAGAAGTTTTATTGTTAAAAATCCTCCAAACCAAAGTGAACCTAACGTGACAATGACATGCAAGATACTGAAGGAAGGAATTTTCTTTCTAGTTGAAGAGTCTTTCCTTACTCAGAATCTTTTTTGACCCTATTTAAAATGTGAGAATTTCACATGAATTTGGTTGGACAGTGCAAGCCATAATGAACGAATCAAAGTCTTCCATTTTTCTTTTTAATATTGTTATTTGCAAAGACACAAATTCTTTTTCCATGTGCAAATGTGCATTGACATTATAGCTGTTTTGAAATCTGATGTTCATTTCATGTACTCTGGTCTAGTCTGAAACTTGTACCTTGCTCTCATTAGGGCATGTCTGGACTGTCTCCTCCCCTCCCCTCCCACGTCGCTCCCACGAGCGACCAGAGGGGCTTTCCCTAGCGCCGTCACCAGGCCATCCTCTCTTCCCTCGCCGCCGCCGGTTCGCGCCGCCGGGTAAAGCCCGGTCGGCGTCGGCGTCGGCAGTGGCGGAGTCTCTCACCCCTCCCCCCCCCCCTTCGGAGATGGCCGGCGCAGGTCGCATAGCTTCGGATGGTGGAGATGCGCGGGCGTCTAGCGGCGGCGTCGCGGACGGGTGGCCCGGCGCGGTCGGCTGCGTGGTGGTGGAGCCCGCGGCGGCCCGATCTGATCTGGTCCGTCTGGTGGCCCCTGGTGGCTTCTCCTGCTGCTCCTGGAGGTCTCCCTCCTGCCTCCATTGGGGGTGGGGTGGCTGCTGCGCGGCTGCGAGGCGGGTGGCGGCGCGTCCGTCTTGTATCTGGCGGTGGGGTCCGAGTGGACGAGCGGGTGGGGCAGCGGCCTGGTGTAGTCGTTGCTCCGGCCGTGGGGGGCGACGCACGGAGGTCCTGCACATGGTGGTGGCCTCCCGGGGGCGCGACGGCTACACGTTGGTTTGGCGGATCTGCCCGCGGTGACAGCCGGTGATGTCTACTACACAACCTTCTTATTGTAGACGTTGTTGGGCCTCCAAGTGCAGAGGTTTGTAGGACATTAGCAAATTTCCCTCAAGTGGATGACCTAAGGTTTATCAATCCGTAGGAGGCGTAGCATGAAGATGGTCTCTCTCAAGCAACCCTGCAACCAAATAACAAAGATACTCTTGTGTCCCCAACACACCCAATACAATGGTAAATTGTATAGGTGCACTAGTTCGGCGAAGAGATGGTGATACAAGTGGTATATGGACGGTACATAATGGTTTTTGTAATCTGAAAATATAAAGACAGCAAGGTAACTAATGATAAAAGTGAGCAAAAACGGTATTGCAATGCGTTGAAACAAGGCCTGGGGCTCATACTTTCACTAGTGCAAGTTCTCTCAACAATAATAAAATAATTGGATCATATAACTATCCATAAACATGCAACAAAGAATCACTCCAAAGTCACTAATAGCGGAGAACAAACGAAGAGATTATGGTAGGGTACGAAACCACCTCAAAGTTATGCTTTCTGATCGATCTATTCAAGAGTCCGTAGTAAAATAACATGAAGCTATTCTTTCCGTTCGATCTATCATAGAGTTCGTACTGGAATAACACCTTAAGACACAAATCAACCAAAACCCTAATGTCACCTAGATACTCCGATGTCACCTCAAGTATCCGTGGGTATGATTATACGATATGCATCACACAATCTAAGTTTCATCTATTCAACCAACACAAAGAACTTCAAAGAGTGCCCCAAAGTTTCTACGGGAGAGTCAAGACGATAACGTGTGCCAACCCCTATGCATAGGTTCATGGGCGGAACCCGCAAGTTGATCACCAAAACATACATCAAGTGGATCAATAGAATACCCCATTGTCACCACGGTTATCCCATGCAAGACATACATCAAGTGTTCTCAAATCCTTAAAGACTCAATCCGATAAGATAACTTCAAAGGGAAAACTCAATCCATTACAAGAGAGTAGAGGGGGAGAAACATCATAACATCCAACTATAATAGCAAAGCTCGCGATACATCAATATCGTACCACCTCAAGAACACGAGAGAGAGAGAGAGAGAAAGAGAGAGAGAGCGAGAGAGAGAGAGAGAGAGAGAGAGAGAGAGATCAAACACATAGCTACTAGTACATACCCTCAGCCCCGAGGGAGAACTAGTCGCTCCTCGACATGGAGAGCACTGGGATGATGAAGATGGCCACCGGAGAGGAATTCCCCCTCCGACAGGGTGCCGGAACGGGGCTAGATTAGTTTTGGTGGCTACGGAGGCTTCTGGCGGCGGAACTCCCGATCTATTCTGCTCCTCGAAGTTTTTAGGATATATGGATATATATAGGTGGAAGAAATACGTCAGGGGAGCCACGAGGGGCCCACGAGGGTGGAGGGCACGCCCAGGGGGAGTGGGTGCGCCCCCTGCCTCGTTCCTTTCTTGTTGCTTCCCTTACGTACACCCCAAGTCTTCTGGATTGCTTCCGTTCCAAAAATAAGTTCTGTGAAGTTTTAGGTCAATTGGACTCCGTTTGATTTTCCTTTTCTGCGATACTCTAAAACAAGGAAAAACAAAAACTGGCGCTGGGCTCTAGGTTAATAGGTTAGTCCCAAAAATCATATAAAATAGCATATAAATGCATATAAAACATCCAAGGTTGATAATATAATAGCATGGAACAATCAAAAATTATAGATACGTTGGAGACGTATCAGCATCCCCAAGCTTAATTCCTGCTCGTCCTCGAGTAGGTAAATGATAAAAACAGAATTTTTGATGTGGAATGCTACCTAACATATTTATCCATGTAATCTTCTTTATTGTGGCATGAATATTCATATCCATAAGATTCAATATAAAAGTTTAATATTGACATGAAAACAATAATACTTCAAGCATACTAACAAAGCAATCATGTCTTCTCAAAATAACATGGCCAAAGAAAGCTATCCCTACAAAATCATATAGTCTGGCTATGCTCCATCTTCACCACATAAAGTATTTAAATCATGCACAACCCCGATGACAAGCCAAGCAATTGTTTCATACTTTTGATGTTCTCAAACTATTTCAATCTTCACGCAATACATGAGCGTGAGCCATGGACATAGCACTATATGTGGAATAGAATGGTGGTTGTGGAGAAGACAAAAAGGGAGAAGATAGTCTCACACCAACTAGGCATATCAACGGATTATGGAGATGCACATCAATAGATATCAATGTGAGTGAGTAGGGATTGCCATGCAACGGATGCACTAGAGCTATAAGTGTATGAAAGCTCAAGAAACTAAGTTGGTGTGCATCCAACTCGCTTGCTCACGAAGACCTAGAGCATTTTGAGGAAGCCCATCATTGGAATATACAAGCCAAGTTCTATAATGAAAGATTCCCACTAGTATATGAAAGTGACAACATAGGGGACTCTCTATCATGAAGATCATGGTGCTACTTTGAAGCACAAGTGTGGTAAAAGGATAGTAGCATTGTCCCTTCTCTCTTTTCTCTCATTTTTTAATTATTTGGGCCTTTTTCTCTTTTATTTTAGTCCGGAGTCTCATCCCGACTTATGGGGGAATCATAGTCTCCATCATCCTTTACTCACTTGGGACAATGCTCTAAAAATGATGATCATCACACTTTTATTTACTTACAACTCAACAATTACAACTCAATACTTAGAACAAAATAGGACTCTATATGAATGCCTCCGGCGGTGTACCGGGATATGCAATGATGCATGAGTGACATGTATGAAAGAATTATGAGCGGTGGCTTTGCCACAAATACAATGTCAACTACATAATCATGCAAGCAATATGACAATGATGGAGCGTGTCATAATAAACGGAACGGTGGAAAGTTGCATTGCAATATATCTCAGAATGGCAATGGTAATGCCATGATAGGTAGGTATGGTGGCTGTTTTGAGAAAGGTATATGGTGGGTGTATGATACGGCGAAAAGTGCGCGGTATTAGAGAGGCTAGCAATGGTGGAAGGAAGAAAGTGTGTATAATCCATGGACTCAACATTAGTCATAAAGAACTCATATACTTATTGCAAAAATCTACAAGTTATCAAAGCAAAGTATTACGCGCATGCTCCTAGGGGGATAGACTGGTAGGAAAAGACCATCGCTCGTCCCGGACCGCCACGCATAAGGAAGACAATCAATAAATAAATCATGCTCCGACTTCATCACATAACGGTTCACCATACGTGCATGCTACGTGAATCATAAACTTTAACACAAGTATTTCTCAAATTCACAACTACTCAACTAGCATGACTCTAATATCACCATCTTCATATCTCAAAACAATCATCAAGTATCAAACTTCTCATAGTATTGAATGCACTTTATATGAAAGTTTTTATTATATCCCTCTTGGATGCCCATCATATTAGGACTAAATTCATAACCAAAGAAAATTACCATGCTGTTTAGGGCTCTCAAAATAATATAAGTGAAGCATGATAGATTAATAATTTCTATAAAATAAAACCACTACCGTGCTCTAAAAGGATATAAGTGAAGCACTAGAGCAAATGACAAACTACTCCGAAAAATAGAAGTGAAGATCAATGAGTAGTCGAATAATTATGCAACTATGTGAAGACTCTCTAACATTTAAGAATTTCAGATCTTGGTATTTTATTCAAACAGCAAGCCAAACTAAATAAAATAAAATGACGCTCCAAGCAAAACACATATCATGTGATAAATAAAAATATAGCTCCAAGTAAAGTTATCGATGAAGGAAGACGAAAGAGGGGATGCCTTTCGGGGCATCCCCAAGCTTAGGCTTTTGGTTGTCCTTGAATATTACCTTGGGGTTCCTTAGGCATCCCCAAGCTTAGGCTCTTGCCACTCCTTATTCCATAATCCATCGAATCGTTACCCAAAACTTGAAAACTTCACAACACAAAACTTAACAGAAAACTCGTAAGCTCTGTTAGTATAAGAAAATAAATCACCACTTCAAGGTACTGTAATGAACTCATTATTTATTTATATTGGTGTAAAATCTACTGTATTCCAACTTATCTATGGTTCATACCCTACGATACTACTCATAGATTCATCAAAATAAGCAAACAACACATAGAAAGCAGAATCTGTCAAAAACAGAACAGTCTGTAGTAATCTGGATCAAACGTATACTTTTGGAACTCATAAAATTCTCAAATAAATTTGTGGACCTGAGAATTTGTCTATTAATCCTATGCAAAAAGAATCAACTTAATAGCACTCTCCAGTAAAAAATGGAAGCTAATCTCGTGAGGACTAAAGTTTCTGTTTTTTACAGCAAGATCACAATGAATTCACCCAAGTCTTCCCAAAGGTTCTACTTGGCACAAACACTAAATTAAACATAAAACCACATATAAACAGAGGCTATATGAATTATTTATTACTAAAAGGGAGCAAAAATCAAGGAACAAAAATAAAATTGGGTTGCCTCCCCACAAGCGCTATCGTTTAATGCCCCTAGCTAGGCATCATGATTTCAACGATGCTCACATAAAAGATAAGAATTGTAACATAAAGAGAGATTCATGAAGAATATGACTAGAAAATTTAAGCCTAACCCACTTCCTATGAATAGGGATTTTGTGAGCAAACAACTTGTGGGAACAATAATCAACTAGCATAGGAAGGTAAAACAAGCATAACTTCTAAACTTTAAGCACATAGAGAGGAAACTTGATGTTATTGCAATTCCTACAAGCATATTCCTCCCTCATAATAATTTTCAGTAGCATCATGAATGAATTAAACAATATAACCATCACATAAAGCATTGTTTTCATGACCTACAAGCATAGAAAATTTACTGCTCTCAACATCAGCAAAATTCTTCTCAATCGGAATGGTGGGAGTATCATAAGAGACTCGAATACTATAAATTGTTTCCACATTAAAAGAGTAATGTTTAG
Organism: Triticum dicoccoides; assembly: GCF_002162155.2. Taxonomy (NCBI): domain Eukaryota; kingdom Viridiplantae; phylum Streptophyta; class Magnoliopsida; order Poales; family Poaceae; genus Triticum; species Triticum dicoccoides. The sequence continues at coordinate 90,394,025 of NC_041384.1, forward strand.
AAAAAAGGTAATCATAATCATGACAAGTTTTATAAATATGATCATCACTACTTTTTATAGCATATGTATCATCACAATAATTATCATAAGTAGCAACTTTGTTCTCATCATAATCGATTGAAATCTCTTCCAAGATAGTGGAATCATCACTAAATAAAGTCATGACCTCTTCAAATCCACTTTCATAATTATCATAATAAGATTCAACATCCTCCAAAATAGTGGGATCATTACATCATAAAGTTGACACTCTTCCAAACCCACTTTCATCAATATAATCATCATAAGTAGGAGGCATGCTATCATCATAATAAATTTGCTCATCAAAACTTGGGAGGCTAAAAATATCATCTTCATTAAACATAGCATCCCCAAGCTTGGGACAAACATTAATTGCAGCAAATACATTCTCAAAAACATCATCTTATTCAAACATAGCATCCCCAAGCTTGGGCCTTTTCATATCATAAGCATAATCACTCTCATCATCAATAGTATGCATAGCACCAGTAGTATAGCAATTATCATATTCTTCCAAGCAAGTGCCAAAAAGATTTTCAAGATCATAAGAAGTATCATTATCCTCCCAATCATAATCATCGCAACAAGCAATAGGCATAACGAGATCATCATCAAGTGCATCATCTTCCACAATTATATTTTCATGAGACACAACAGTAATAGGAGCAGCGTTATTTGGGAGAGATATCTTTTTACCTCTCTTCCTTTTTCTTTTCCTCTTCTTCACCGCATCATGTGTCGGTTCAATCCTCTTTTGGAGCTCCTTATTAATGAGATTGGTTGAATAGAAGGCTCCTCCTCGTTACCTAATTCATCATAAGAAATAATAGGAGGATATTGGAAAGTCTCTTCCCTTTCGTTAGTATCTCTTCATTTTCTATTTGTTTTCTTTTCTTTATATAATTGGCAATATAAGGATTTTCAATGCAATTCACCGCACAATACATATAAATTTCTTCTAGATCAATATCAAGGAATTTATCACGGTCATATTCTGGAATAATCTTAGTTTGACGTTTCATTTCTTCATAATCCAAAAGCAAACTAAGTTCATTATAATGTGCAAGGGAAATCAAGTCATCACAATTTTTGGACGCGATTCGATCATGAAACAATTTGCATTTGATATTTAAATGACGATGTTCATTCCGAAGTTCACAAGTATGGCTAAGAAATTTTAAATTTCTAGCACTAACATTTAGCCTTTCTTGCAACCATTTAGTTTCTAAATGCTTATGCCTCTTGCAATATCTATCTCCCTATTTGGTGTGTACTTGCAAACCCAATGCACTCCACAAAAATTGACATGTTTATAGGAGACATTTTCATCATAACTTGTGCAATCATCATTAGTACTATGAATATTCAAGGAGTTCATACTAATAACACTGCAATCATGCTCATCATTCAAAGATTTAGTGCCAAACATTTTAATGCATTCTTCTTCTAACACTTTGGCATAATTTTCCTTTCCATCATACTCACGAAAGATATTAAAAAGATGAAGCGTATGAGGCAAACTCAATTCCATATTTTTTTTTGTAGTTTTCTTTTATAAACTAAACTAGTGCTAAAACAAGAAACAAAAAGATTTGACTGCAAGATCTAAAGATATACCTTCAAGCACTCATCCCCCGGCAATTGCGCCAGAAAAGAGCTTGATGTCTACTACACAACCTTATTCTTGTAGACGTTGTTGGGCCTTCAAGTGCAGAGGTTTGTAGGACAGTAGCAAATTTCCCTCAAGTGGATGACCTAAGGTTTATCAATCCGTAGGAGGCGTAGGATGAATATGGTCTCTCTCAAGCAACCCTGCAACCAAATAACAAAGAGTCTCTTGTGTCCCCAACACACCCAATACATTGGTAAATTGTATAGGTGCACTAGTTCGGCGAGGAGATGGTGATACAAGTGGTATATGGACGGTAGATAAAGGTTTTTGTAATCTGAAAATATAAAAACGGCAAGATAACTAATGATAAAAGTAAGCACAAATGTTATTGCAATGCGTTGAAACAAGGCCTAGGGTTCATACTTTCACTAGTGCAAGTTCTCTCAACAATAATAACATAATTGGATCATATAACTATCCCTCAACATACAACAAAGAGTCACTTCAAAGTCACTAATAGCGGAGAACAAATGAAAAGATTATGGTAAGGTACGAAACCACCTCAAAGTTATCCTTTCTGATCGATCTATTCAAGAGTCCGTAGTAAAATAACATGAAGCTATTCTTTCCATTCGATCTATCATAGAGTTCGTACTAGAATAACACCTTAAGACACAAATCAACCAAAACCCTAATGTCACCAAGATACTCCAATGTCACCTCAAGTATCCGTGGGTATGATTATACGATATGCATCACACAATCTAAGATGCATCTATTCAACCAACACAAAAGAACTTGAAAGAGTTCCCCAAAGTTTCTACCGGAGAGTCGAGACGAAAACGTGTGCCAACCCCTATGCATAGGTTCATGGGCGGAACCCGCAAGGTGATCATCAAAACATACATCAAGTGGATCAATAGAATACCCCATTGTCACCACGGGTATCCCACGCAAGACATACATCAAGTGTTCTGAAATCCTTAAAGACTCTGTCCGATAAGATAACTTCAAAGGGAAAACTCAATCCATTACAAGAAAGTAGAGGGGAAGAAACATCATAACATCCAACTATAATAGCAAAGCTCGCGATACATCAAGATCGTACCACCTCAAGAACACGAGAGAGAGAGAGATCAAACACATAGCTACTGGTACATACCCTCAGCCCCGAGGGAGAACTACTCCCTCCTCGTCATGGAGAACGCCGGGATGATGAAGATGGCCACTGGAGAGGGATTCCCCCTCCGCCAGGGTGCCGGAACGGGGCTAGATTAGTTTTCGGTGGCTACGGAGGCTTCTGGTGGCGGAACTCCCGATCTATTCTGCTCCTCGAAGTTTTTAGGGTATATGGTTATATATAGGAGGAAGAAATACGTCAGGGGAGCCACGAGGGTGGAGGGCATGCCCATGGGGGTGGGCGCGCCCCTGCCTCGTGCCTTCCTCGTTGCTTCCCTTATGTACACCTCAAGTCTTCTGGATTGCTTCCATTCCAAAAATAAGTTCCGTGAAGTTTCAGGTCAATTGGACTCCGTTTGATTTTTCTTTTCTGCGATACTCAAAAACAAGGAAAAAAGGAACTGGCACTGGGCTCTAGGTTAATAGGTTAGTCTCAAAAATCATATAAAATAGCATATAAATGCATACAAAACATTCAAGGTTGATAATATAATAGCATGAAACAATAAAAAATTATAGATATGTTGGAGACGTATCAGCTGGCTACCTCCAACGTTGGCTCGTTTGCGGTCGGACCGCTTCGACCATCGCTCCATCTCCTCGTTGTCCGGGCGATACTTCGGTCCAAGGGCTGGCCCTCTCCCAGCAACGGTCCATCGCTCGTCTCGGGCCCGGAGCTACAGGAGCTCGTCTCGCGCCCAGTGGCAGGACGGAGCTCGTCTCACGCTCGGGGCTGTAGGACAGGCGATGGAGGCCAGTTGTGGCCGGCCTATTGAGTCTCGGCGCTGGGGGTCGTGCAGGGGTGCGAAAGGTGGCGCCTTTCCGCTCGTCCCTTCGGTTGGGGTAGCGGTGGGTCTCGGGCCAGGTGTTGCCTAGGTCTGGGATGCCGGGGCGGCGGCCCCGATGATAGTAGCGTGGTGCTTTTGGGCAGAGCCCGCGGCTTGGTGCTGCCCGGTGACCACGGCCGTGCGGGCGGCGTGGCAGCCGGGATGTGGCGTTCGGTGGCGGTGAGTGTTGGCCGGGGTGAAAACATGTTCTTTCTGCGGACAGACCAGCGGCGGCGAAACTCGTTTCCTTCTTGAAGGCGTCGTCGCGGCTCTCATCGCCCATCGTGTGCTCCTGGGGATACTCTGATCCTTGGATCGGGCGGTGGCGGCGCTCCGGTGTCGTATCCTTGCTGGAGGCGCCGTCTTGGAGTCCACGGATCGTCGTATGCGGCTTCATCTCTTCGTAGTTAGGTGTGGTGTTGCTGCGCTCAGCGTCTGTATATTCATACCTTGGATGTGTGTTTTTATTGTGGTGGCATGTGTTTGTATCGGGATGTTGGTGATCTTTATTTTATATACAAAACGGGGTGAAAGCCTTTTTCCGTAAACTTGTACCTTTCAGCTTGTCACGCGAGGGCGGAGATAAAACCTTAGGATGCTGCAGGGTAGATAGCGGGGGACAAAAAGTAGCACAAAAGTAGCACAAAAGTAGCACAAAACCTTAGGATTCTGCTCGGCCACGGTCGCCTTTGTAATAAGTGGACCAGTATGAAAGTGGCGATGCGGTCATCGGTGCTTCCCTCGTAGCGGCGCATGGGATGCATGCATGCATACAGCTGAATGATAATCTAATGAGTGCAGTGCAAACGGCAGGAACGAGAGAAGCGTGTGTTTCATCTTACACCAACGACCGAACAAAACATATAACCACTAGCAGTTGACAGTGGTGGCACCGACCCATGATCCATGATCCATCTCCACCGCAGTGCAATGGTTGGGTTGCAACCCGCCCATTGATTCTTAACACTTTTTGGGTAATTTAACGAAACGTGTTTCACACGGACATTTATCGTACGAATGGTAATCATCGTGAAGCAATATGGTAGTGGATTATGAGAAAAGATTCATCTCCAGCCCGCTGCCAAAACGGTTTTGAAGGTAGCTAGCTAGTTTTCTCAATTCACTAATGATCGACCATTCAATCACCATTAACTGATCTACTTGCATGTCGACTGACCTCCTACCTTTTCTGTTTAATACATGATCTAGGAGAGGCCCAGTGGAGTCTGCACAAACAAGGTTGAGTTAGACATGAAAGGGCGTACGTACAAGTCAAGTGATGTGTCAAGCTCGTGCATAAATTGATCATAAAAACCCGAATCAATTGTATCGCTTTTATTTGTCGGGGAACTAACCAATGATCTTGAGGGTCGCCTTTGGCTCTTGTTCATATCTGCTCTGCAGCTCTGGAAAGCCCCAAGTAATTGGTGTCGTTCCTTTGCCGCTGCAGTGATTTTACTCCTATATAACATTAAGAATGCACGCACTGCAGCCAGAAGCTGGCTGCTCGCTCTGACTGCTTTCTGCCAACCGCTGAGTCGATCCGATCCATGTCAATTTGGCAAAATTTCGCTCTGACTGCTTTCTGCCAACCGCTGAGCCAGAAGCTGGCTGCTGCTTTCTGCTCCACGGCCTTGCAGTAGCCCAACACTTGCCGATTCATACGCGACAGAGGAGCCAATTTGGCATAATTCTTGGGCATGACCATCCGGTTCACCGAATTCTGTACTACTACTTGTAGCTCGCCGCAGGTCCGTGTCATCCAGATCCGGGCATGACTCTGTAGGTGCACGCACCGAGAAGTGTGTGTGTGGATGGCAAGCAAAGGCTCCAGAACAGGATCAATGATCTCATACCACTTTTTGTTGCCGAGAAGGATCAACGTAAAAGCTATCTCAATGAATGGCACACTCACACGATCAAATGTTACAAGACACACAAAATTCTTGTGCGGCATTCAACTAGCAGATTTTTTATTTTTGCTTGTCTATTCATTTGACCACTACTTGAGCCGTTCAGGTGCAAATAGGAAGGGAGAAAGACATGAGTTGGACCGAGCTTCATGGCAATGCCATCCCAAAGCCACTCACTCCACAACCCCAACATTGCTGCCGCAATCGCTAGGTCTCATGCCATCCCATATAGCAACCACAACAGTCTACATAAAGAAATAAACCAGCAGCCAAGTCGTGTGCATACACACACGACATGGCGCGTTATTTGCTAGCCGAGGAATAAAGGAAACTAGGGTTCATGTGAAGTTGACTAACACAGAAGACGCTGTGCTTAGTTGTGGGTAAATTGGGGCCACATGCCATTACGGTAGAGACCCTCTTTAAGATAGGCGGTGGCACGGCGGAGTTCTTCCTTGAGCCTCATATTCTCTGTACACAGGCGTTGGTGCTCCGAGGTATCCTGAGTTTTTAGTATCACCCATGCGCATTTGAGGCATGTCTTGTGTTCAACAACCCACTTGATAGCTTGGTTTTCATCTTTTAGCATCTGGTTCTCTCCCTGAAGATTTTTGGTGTCCTGTAGTTGCCTCTTGCCCTGCATTTATTAATTTCAGGTATGCGTCATTTTAGTGGGTTAGCAAAGTATGCATGCTACCATGTTCACGAGGGGATTATATAGTACTACATTGTAATATTAGATGACCAATAATGCTACTATTTTTAGTGGAGTTTGTACTGTTTAACAGTAAAACTTGCATAGCTGCATGTCTTAGGTGACCCATGTGCCCAAATGTCATGTAATTCACTGTGGAAAAGAATGGAATATATACCTTGCTGAAGGAGCGTTTGTTTTGGAACCAAAACTTGACCTGCAGGGCACTCATGCCAAGCCTCTCGCTAAGGTCTTGCCGGAGTTTCGCATCTGGATAAGGGCTTTCTTGGAACACACTACATATCACGTTAATGAAAATGGATTAGCACACATCTTTTTTGATAGGTAAGAAACATTGATTGAGTATGTATTGTACACTTCAAGTTATTGGATTTGTTCTCCACGGAGACGGTTATAATTTGCACGCGTTGTCACCATTCTCTGCTCACTATTGATCTCTCCATCGTTATTGTTGCCTTTGTCTGCAGCAGCAGCGTTGGCATCGTCAGTGTTGCCCATGTTGGTAGTGGCTCCCAGTAGGCCATGCATCTCATCACCATTCTCGTGCTGGAGTAGGTGGCCCTGCTCTCTTGTGATGAAGAGGTCCAACATATTTTGCACATCACTGTCGTATTCCGGCAACTCCCCATCCATGGTGATCTGTTATCATGAAACAAAATATTTATTCTCATGTGTAGACTTATTAAAGGTAGCAATGAACAAATATCTTAAGAAAAAAGAATGCGGTAGTGAAAAATGAAATCAAGTAGACTTTAGTTGCCAATGTAGTACATTTAGATTTAGATTTTAATTTCCAACATAGTTGGATGTTACTCCACATTAAGAATACTTAAAATTCATCTGTATGAGTTTCCTAGACCGAGATGTAATCAAGTAGACTTAAAATTACTCTCAAAAAGTATATTGACATAATTTCCTGAATTCACTATCACATATTCATGATTATCTACGCTGATTACTTCAATAATTTCTAAACGTATATGCCCTACATAGTAATGCAAAACTATTACTTTCTTATCTCATCGTGTTCTTTTATATGTATCAGAAAATCCTTACTCTATCTATATATACATTGGTATCTATCTACAGACTCCGTATGTGATATAAATAAACAAGACCCTACATACAATAAGATAAGTACCAACTACTCCTACAATTGTAGAAGCAAGATAGTAAAATATAATATGCGAGGGAAATCATATTAGCCATAAATAATAGCATCATAGGCACGATAATACAATCAGATCTATGAATATATACAATCAGATCTACGTATAGCAAGATCCTAGCCATCTCCCAAGCAAAGTGATGAAATGCTACTTTCTTTGTGTATCCACTCACTCCATGGTGGATCTACCTTTTTTCCAAGAATACAAGGGATGAGAGATGTCACGGAGTATTCCTGCTCAACATTAGAAGCTATATATCCCAGGATAACTAGAGTAGAAGGGTATAAACATTACTAGATGAATGGCTTAAGGAAATACAGATGGCTTCGGTTGTTGTCCTCCTTAGAACTTCGATAGGCGAGAAAGTACACGAACCTATTTTGTTCCTACTGATATATCAAACTCATTCAACAAAGCAGCTATGACCATCCGAATTTAAAGCCATGAGCAGCATGCAAATTTTTTGCCATGACCCATGATTAATGCAAGCAATTACTTCTATCCAAATATAAGGCTCATATATCATGGATTTTGCATTGGCCTATATATAGGTCATATTTAATACTCATTAAGCATATTTGTGGAGTGAATATTGGCATATCGATACAATATATTATGCTATTAAAACAATATAAATTGCTTCTTCATACAATCAATAGAAAAGAACGACTTTGATCGATAATATATTTGTAGATCTAAATGATATACCAGGACATAACGATTTCTTTAGTTAATAATAAATATGTAGTATATTTTTTTTGGAAGAAAAACTTCCTATGCACACAATAGAAAAGAACACCAACAATAACTTGTATCCAAGTATAAGGCTCACATGCCATGGATATTGACAGTTGTGGCATGTCCTATACATAGGGCATAATTAATACTCATTAATCCTATTTGTGGAGTGAATATTTCCATATTTATAACAATATATTATATGATTACAACAATAGGAAAAGGGTGGTTCTGATTATCTATATACATAATATACATGGACATAAATGGGTGGTTGTGATCCATTATATGTTGTAGACCAACATGATATACATGGACATAAAGAGTTCTTCAACCAATACAACATACAATGTATGTTATTTTTCGGAAAAAAAACGTCCGGTTGATTCATCCACTATTAAGGGAGCACAAAGAATACCAGGACTAATAGAAATTACATCTAGGTCAGCGACAACAACAAACACTGGAGTGAGCTGAAGACGCGCCGCCATCATCGCCCCTCTCTCTCACTGATGTCGGCGAAACTTTTTTGTAGTAGTTAGACGGGAGTCCTCACGGCAAGGCCTCATAGGACCACTACACTAGAGCAGCAACCATCGCCAATAAAGAGAAGCGTAGATCATGATTCACTAATCAATTTCTAGCACATTTCCCTTCCCGGTGGCACCACCAGTGTCAATGTTCAAGTCACTCAAGCAACCCGGCTCCAATGACGGTGGCCCTGGATGCACTGGAATGCCCACCTGTCATGGACTTACTAGCCGATTCACCCGGGCCCGCCACGATCTGACCCAGCAATGTGGCTTTGGCCTGGTGGCGGGCCTTAGACTCCCGCGCGCTGGCAAGAATTGACGGGCGGCGCCCAATGAGAGTGGCCCCGGGCAGGCCCGGCGGTCCACCTATCATGGACCTCCCAGCCGGGTCTCCTGGGTACGAGCCGTCCGGGAAGATCCGACGAATCGGATCATCCCTGAGAGGCTACAGCCGCATGCCACAAAGCAACCGATGGCACATATGCTCTCATAGCCCGTGGATCTCTCGTGTGATCCGACCCCAATGACGATGGCACCTCACGCACTAAGTGATCCACTTATCATGGACCATCCAACCAAGTTAATGTTGGGGAACGTAGCAATAATTCAAAATTTTCCTACGTGTCACCAAGATCAATCTATGGAGTCATCTAGCAACGAGGGAGGAGTGGATCTACATACCCTTGTAGATCGCGTGCGGAAGCGTTCAAGAGAACGGGGTTGATGGAGTCGTACTCGTCATGATCCAAATCTCCGATGATCCTAGCGCCGAACGGACGGCACCTCCGTGTTCAACACACGTACGGAGCAGCGACGTCTCCTCCTTCTTGATCCAGCAAGGTGGAAGGAGAGGTTGATGGAGATCCAGCAGCACGACGGCGTGGTGGTGGAAGTAGCGGGATTCCAACAGGGCTTCGCCAAGCGCTGCGGGAGGAGGAAGGTGTGTCATGGGAGGGAGAGGGAGGCGCCAGGGCTTAGGTTTTGTTGCCCTCCCTTCCCCCCACTATATATAGGGCCAAGGGAGAGGGGGAGGGCACAGCCTTGCCCCTTCCTCCAAGGAAGGGTGCGGCCAAGGGGGGGAGGAGTCCATCCTCCCCAAGGCACCTCGGAGGTGCCTTCCCCTTTTAGGACTCTCCCCTCCTCTTGTCCCTTTGGTGCATGGGCCTCTAGGGGCTGGTGCCCTTGGCCCATATAGTCCAAGGCGCACCCCCTACAGCCCATGTGGCCCCCGGGGCAGGTGGCCCCACCCGGTGGACCCCCGGGACCCTTCCGGTGGTCCCGGTACAATACCGGTGACCCCAAAACTTGTCCGATGCCCGAAATAGCACTTCCTATATATAATACTTTACCTCCGGACCATTCCAGAACTCCTCGTGACGTCCGGGATCTCATCAGGGACTCCGAACAACTTTTGTGTTACCGCATACTAATATCTCTATAACCCTAGCGTCACCAAACCTTAAGTGTGTAGACCCTACGGGTTCGGGAGACATGCAGACATGACCGAGACGACTCTCCGGTAAATAACCAACAGCGGGATCTGGATACCCATGTTGGCTCCCACATGTTCCACGATGATCTCATCGGATGAACCACGATGTCAAGGACTTAATCAATCCCGTATACAATTCCCTTTGTCTATCGGTACGATACTTGCCCGAGATTCGATCGTCGGTATCCCGATACCTTGTTCAATCTCGTTACCGGCAAGTCTCTTTACTCGTTCCATAACACATCATCCCATGATCAACTCCTTGATCACATTGTGCACATTATGATGATGTCCTACCGAGTGGGCCCAGAGATACCTCTCCGTTTACACGGAGTGACAAATCCCGGTCTCGATTCGTGCCAACCCAACAGACACTTTCGGAGATACCTGTAGTGTACCTTTATAGCCACCCAGTTACGTTGTGACGTTTGGCACACCCAAAGCACTCCTACGGTATCCGGGAGTTGCACAATCTCATGGTCTAAGGAAATGATACTTGACATTAGAAAAGCTTTAGCATACGAACTACATGATCTAGTGCTATGCTTAGGATTGGGTCTTGTCCATCACATCATTCTCCTAATGATGTGATCCCGTTATCAACGACATCCAATGTCCATGGTCAGGAAACCGTAACCATCTATTGATCAACGAGCTAGTCAACTAGAGGCTTACTAGGGACATGGTGTTGTCTATGTATCCACACATGTATCTGAGTTTCCTATCAATACAATTCTAGCATGGATAATAAACGATTATCATGAACAAGGAAATATAATAATAATCAATTTATTATTGCCTCTAGGGCATATTTCCAACAGTCTCCCACTTGCACTAGAGTCAATAATCTAGTTCACATCGATATGTGATTAACACTCAAGGTCACATCCCCATGTGACTAACACCCAAAGAGTTTACTAGAGTCAATAATCTAGTTCACATTTACCATGTGATTAACACTCGATGAGTTCTGGGTTTGATCATGTTATGCTTGTGAGAGAGGTTATAGTCAACGGGTCTGAACCTTTCAGATCCGTGTGCGCTTTACAAATATCTATGTCATCTCCTAGATGCAACTACTATGCTACATTTGGAGCCATTCCAAATAACTGTTCTACTTGGAGCTATTCTAAATTGTTGCTCCATCATACGTATCCGTTATCTCTACTCAGAGCTATCCGGATAGGTGTTAAGCTTGCATCGACGTAACTCTTTACGTCGAACTCTTTATCACCTCCATAACCGAGAAAATTCCTTAGTCCACAAGTTACTAAGGATAACTTTGACCGCTGTCTTGTGATCCATTCTTGGATCACTCTTGTACCCCTTGACTGACTCATGGCAAGGCACATTTTAGGTGCGGTACACAGCATAGCATACTGTAGGGCCTATGTCTTAAGCATAGGGGACGACCTTTGTCCTTTTTCTTTATTCTGCCGTGGTCGAGTTTTAAGTCTTAACTTCATACCTTACAACTCAGGCAAGAACTCCTTCTTTGACTGATCCATCTTGAACACCTTCAAGATCATGTCAAGGTATGTGCTCATTTGAAAGTACCATTAAGCGTTTTGATCTATCCTTATAGATCTTGATGCTCAATGTTCAAGTAGCTTAATCCAGGCTTTCCACTGAAAAACACTTTTCAAATAACCCTATATGCTTTCCAGAAATTCTACATCATTCCTGATCAACAATATGTCAATAACATATATTTATCAGAAATTCTATAGTCCTCCCACTCACTTCTTTGGAAATACAAGTTTCTCATAAACTTTGTATACACCCAAAATCTTTTATCATCATCAAAGCATACATTCCAACTCCGAGATGCTTACTCCAGTCCCTAGAAGGATTGCTGGAGCTTTGCATACTCATTAGCATCTTTCAGGATTGACAAAACCTTCCGGTTTGTATCACATACAACCTTTCCTCAAAAAAATGTCGAGGAAACAATGTTTTGTCATCCTATCTGCAAGATTTCATAAATAATGCAGTAATCGCTAATATAATTCCAACAGACTCTTAGCATCACTACGAGTGAGAAAGTCTCATCGTAGTCAACTCCTTGAACTTGTCGGAAAACATCTTAATGACAAGTCGAGCTTTCTTAATGGTGATACTTACCATCATTGTCCGTCTTCCTTTTAAAATCCATATGTACCTAACAGCCTTACGACCATCAAGTAGTTCTTCCAAAGTCTACACTTTGTTTTCATATATGGATCCTCTCTTGGATTATATGGCCTCGAGCCATTTATCGGAATCCGGGCCCACCATCGCTTCTCCATAGCTCGTAGGTTCATTGTTGTCTAGCAACATGACTTCCAAGACAGGATTACGTACCACTCTGAAGTAGTACGCATCCTTGTCATCCCACGAGGTTTGGTAGTGACTTGATCTGAAGTTTTATGATCACTATCATAAGCTTCCACTTCAGTTGGTGTAGGTGCCACAGGAACAACTTCCTGTGCCCTGCTACACACTAGTTGAAGTGAAGGTTCAATAACCTCATCAAGTCTCCACCATCCTCCCACTCAATTCTTTCGAGAGAATCTTTTCCTCGAGAAAGTACCCGATTCTAGAAACAATCCCTTATTGCTTTCGGATCTGAGACAGGAGGTATACCCAACTATTTTTGGGTGTCCTATGAAGATGCATTTATCCGCTTTGGGTTCGAGCTTATCAGCCTGAAACTTTTTCACATAAGCATCGCAACCCCAAACTTTTAAGAAATGACAGCTTAGGTTTCTCTAACCCATAGTTCATACGGTGTCATCTCATCGGAATTACGTGGTGCCCTATTTAAAGTGAATGTGGTTGTCTTTAATGCCTAACCCATAAACTATTGTGGTAATTCGATAAGAGACATCATGGTATGCATCATATCCAATAGGGTGCAGCTATGATGTTCGGACACACCATCACACTATGGTGTTCCAGGTTGTATTAGTTGTGAAACAATTTCCACAATGTCTTAATTCTGTGCCAAACTCGTAATTCAGATATTCATCTCTATGATCATATCATAGATATTTTATCCTCTTGTCACAACGATCTTTCAACTTCACCCTGAAATTACTTGAACCTTTCAATAATTCAGACTCGTGATTCATCAAGTAAATATACTCAACATCTACTCAAATCATCTGTGAAGTAAGAACATAACGATATCCACTACATGCCTCGGCACTCATTGGATTGCACACATCAAAATGTATTACTTCCAACAAGTTGCTTTCTAGTTCCATTTTACTGAAAACGAGGCTTTCAGTCATCTTGCCCATGTGGTATGATTTGCATGTCTCAAGTGATTCAAAATCAAGTGAGTTCAAATGGTCCATTTGCATGGAGTTTCTTCATGCATATACACCAATAGACATGGTTCGCATGTCTCAAACTTTTTTAAAAAAAAGAGTGAGCCCAAAGATCCATCAACATGGAGCTTCTTCATGCGTTTTATACCGATATGACTTACGTGGTAGTGCCACAAGTAGGTGGTATTATCATTATCTTATATCTTTTGGCATGAACATGTGTATCACTACGATCGAGATTCAATAAACCATTCATTTTAGGTGTAAGACCATCGAAGGTATTATTCAAATAAACAGAGAACCATTATTCTCCTTAAATGAATAACCGTATTGCGATAGACGTAATCCAATCATGTCTATGCTCAACGCAAACACCAAATAACAATTATTTAGGTTTAACCCCAATCTCGATGGTAGAGGGAGCGTGCGATGCTTGATCATATCAACATTGGAAACACTTCCAACACATATCGTCAGCTCACCTTTATCTAGTCTCCGTTTATTCCGTAGCTTTTATTTCGAGTTACTAACACTTAGCAACCGAACCGGTATCTAATACCCTAGTGCTACTAGGAGTACTAGTAAAGTACACATTAACATAATGTATATCCAATATACTTCTATCGACCTTGCCAGCCTTCTTATTTACCAAGTATCTAGGGTAATTCTGCTCCAGTGAATGTTCCCTTTATTACAGAAGCACTTAGTCTCGGGTTTGGGTTCAACCTTGGGTTTCTTCACTAGAGCAGCAGCTGATTTGCCGTTTCATGAAGTATCCCTTCTTGCCCTTGCCCTTCTTAAAACTAGTGGTTTCACTAACCATCAATAATTGATGCTCCTTCTTGATTTCTACTTTCGTGGTGTCAAACATCACAAATATCTCAAGGATCATCATATATGTCCCTGATATATTATAGTTCATCATGAAGCTCAAGCAGCTTGGTGGTAATGACTTCGGAGAACCATCACTATTTCATCTGGAAGATCAACTCCCACTCGATTCAAGCGATTGTTGTACTCAGACAATCTGAGCACAAGTTCAACAATTGAGCTTTTCTCCCTTAGTTTGCAGGCTAAGAAAATCGTCGGAGGTCTTATACCTCTTGACGTGGGCACGAGCCTGAAATCCCAATTTCAGCCCTCAAAACATCTCATATGTTTTGCGACGTTTCAAAAACGTCTTCGGTGCCTCAACTCTAAACCGTTTAACTGAACTATCACGTAGTTATCAAAACGTGTATGTCAGATGTTCGCAACATCCACAGACGATGTTCGAGGTTCAGCACACTGAGCGGTGCATAAAGGACATAAGCCTTCTATGAAGCAATGAGGACAATCCTCAGTTTACGGACCTAGTCCGCATAATTGCTACTATCAACTTTCAACTAAATTTTCTCTAGGAACATATCTAAAGAGTAGAACTGAAGTGCGAGCTACGACATAATTTGCGAAATCCTTTTGACTATGTTCAGGATAAACAAGTTCATCTTATGAACTCCCACTCAGATAGACATCCCTCTAGTCATCTAAGTGATTACATGATCCGAGCCAACTAGGTCGTGTCCGATCATCACGTGAGACGGACTAGTCAACATCGGTGAACATCTTCATGTTGATCGTATCTTCTATACGACTCATGTTCGACCTTTCAGTCTTCTATGTTCCGAGGCCATGTCTGTACATGCTAGGCTCGTCAAGTCAACCTAAGTGTTTCGCGTGTGTAAATCTGGCTTACACCCATTGTATGTGAACGTAAGAATCTAACACCCGATCATCATGTGGTGCTTCGAAACACGAACTGTCGCAACGGTGCACAGTTAGGGGGAAAATTTCTTGAAATTTTAACGAGGGATCATCTTATTTACTACCGTCGTTCTAAGCAAATAAGATGTATAAACATGATAAACATCACATGCAATCAAATAGTGACATGATATGGCCAATATCATATTGCTCCTTTTGATCTCCATCTTCGGGGCTCCATGATCATCATCGTCACCGGCATGACACCATGATCTCCATCATCATGATCTCCATCATCGTGTCTTCATGAAGTTGTCACGTCATCTATTACTTCTACTACTATGGCTAACGCTTTAGCAATAAAGTAAAGTAATTACATGATGTTTATATTGACACGCAGGTCATAAATAAATAAAGACAACTCCTATGGCTCCTGCCGGTTGTCATACTCATCGACATGCAAGTCGTGATTCCTATTACAAGAACATGATCAATCTCATACATCACATATATCATTCATCACATCCTTTTGGCCATACCGCATCACATAGCATACCCTGCAAAAACAAGTTAGACGTCCTCTAATTGTTGTTTGCATGTTTTACGTGGCTGCTATGGGTTTCTAGCAAGAACCTTTCTTACCTACCGAAAGCCACAACGTGATATGCCAATTGCTATTTACCCTTCATAAGGACCCTTTTCATCGAATCCGATCCGACTAAATTGGGAGAGACAGACACCCGCCAGCCACCTTATGCAACTAGTGCATGTTTGTCGGTGGAACCAGTCTCATGTAAGAGTACGTGTAAGGTCGGTCCGGGCCGCTTCATCCCACGATGCCGCCGAATCAAGATAAGACTAGTAATGGCAAGCATATTGAACAACCCACAACTACTTTGTGTTCTACTCGTGCATAGAAACTACGCATAGACCTAGCTCATGATGCCACTGTTGGGGAACGTAGCAATAATTCAAAATTTTCCTACGTGTCACCAAGATCAATCTATGGAGTCATCTAGCAACAAGGAAGGAGTGGATCTACATACCCTTGTAGATCGCACGCGGAAGCGTTCAAGAGAACGGGGTTGATGGAGTCGTACTCGTCGTGATCCAAATCTCCGATGATCCTAGCGCCGAACGGATGGCACCTCCGCGTTCAGCACACGTACGGAGCAGCGACGTCTCCTCCTTCTTGATCCAGCAAGGGGGAAGGAGAGGTTGATGGAGATCTAGCAGCACGACGACGTGGTGGTGGAAGTAGCGGGATTCCAACAGGGCTTCGCCAAGGGCTGCGGGAGGAGGAAGGTGTGTCATGGGAGGGAGAGGGAGGCGCCAGGGCTTAGGTTTTGTTGCCCTCCCTTCCCCCCACTATATATAGGGCCAAGGGAGAGGGAGAGGGCGCAGCCCTGCCCCTTCCTCCAAGGAAGGGTGCGGCCAAGGGGGGAGGAGTCCATCCTCCCCAAGGCACCTCGGAGGTGCCTTCCCCTTTTAGGACTCTCCCCTCCTCTTGTCCCTTTGGTGCATGGGCCTCTAGGGGCTGGAGCCCTTGGTCCATATAGGCCAAGGAGCACCCCCTACAGCCCATGTGGCCCCCGGGGCAGGTGGCCCCATCCCGGTGGACCCCCGGGACCCTTCCGGTGGTCCCGGTACAATACCGGTGACCCCGAAACTTGTCCCGATGCCCGAAATAGCACTTCCTATATATAATTCTTTACCTCTGGACCATTCCGGAACTCCTCGTGACGTCCGGGATCTCATCCGGGACTCCGAACAACTTTCGGGTTACCGCATACTAATATCTCTATAACCCTAGCGTGACCAAACCTTAAGTGTGTAGACCCTACGGGTTCGGGAGACATGCAGACATGACCGAGACGACTCTCCGGTCAATAACCAACAGCGGGATCTGGATGCCCATGTTGGCTCCCACATGTTCCACGATGATCTCATCGGATGAACCACGATGTCAAGGACTTAATCAATCCCGTATACAATTCCCTTTATCTATCAGTACGATACTTGCCCGAGATTCGATCGTCGGTATCCCGATACCTTGTTCAATCTCGTTACCGGCAAGGCTCTTTACTCGTTCCATAACACATCATCCCGTGATCAACTCCTTGATCACATGGTGCACATTATGATGATGTCCTACCGAGTGGGCCTAGAGATACCTCTCCGTTTACACGGAGTGACAAATCCTAGTCTCGATTCGTGCCAACCCAACAGACACTTTCAAAGATACCTGTAGTGTACCTTTATAGCCACCCAGTTACGTTGTGACGTTTGGCACACCCAAAGCACTCCTACGGTATCCGGGAGTTGCACAATCTGATGGTCTAAGGAAATGATACTTGACATTAGAAAAGCTTTAGCATACGAACTACATGATCTAGTGCTATGCTTAGGATTGGGTCTTGTCCATCACATCATTCTCCTAATGATGTGATCCCGTTATCAACGACATCCAATGTCCATGGTCAGGAAACTGTAACCATCTATTGATCAACGAGCTAGTCAACTAGAGGCTTACTAGGGACATGGTGTTGTCTATGTATCTACACATGTATCTGAGTTTCCTATCAATACAATTCTAGCATGGATAATAAACGATTATCATGAACAAGGAAATATAATAATAATCAATTTATTATTGCCTCTAGGGCATATTTCCAACAGTTAATTGGGTTAGACGCTACCCGACTCAGCCCCATGGCTTTGGCCCGACGTGGGGTATACACACCACCAGGAGGGTCCGGATGTGCCACCACGCGGGGGCGGGTGCGCGTCGAGAACCACCCAAGGGTAGTGGCCTCGGGCTGGCATGCAGTCCATCCGTCATGTACCCTCCAGGTAGGTCGCCCACGCGCAAGCTATCCGGGCAAATTGGATGGCTTGCATCGGCCTTGAGATCCTCCCGCCGCAAACCAAACGGTGACCGACGACCAGGAGCCTCTCTTCACCGTGAGGAGCCCAAGGATGCTGGTATTCCAGCATCCTTTATAGGATTAATGACTATGATCATTCATGGCATGATCTTGCATAGGCATTACATCCGTGATATGCAGATCGTTATCCAGCTGCATCTTCATCTAATACTCCACCCCAAGCCTACTATCCAACATTAAGTTTATAATAAACAAAGCATTGCAATAAGTATGATGGCATAGTGTAGACAATAGAACTATCATATGTAAGTGATTAAGAAAGTACAATTTTATCCTTAGTGGCAACAATACAATATGTGTCCAATCCCTTATTGTCAATAGGGTCAAACTCACTTCAAGGTTGAACTCACTACCATGCACAAATATCTATAAAGAACTACCTACCAATCATGGTCAGAGATGACAAATAGATTGAGAAGCATACACTTGTAGACCAAAGAAACTTCATAAGGTTAAATATAATTCAAGGAACAATCTGATAATAAAGTGACAATTCATCATACTCTAACAAATATACACAATGATTACATTTTATTGATGCCGATCATGTCAGGCACCTCATGAGAATTTTGTATTGAATCACTTGAGAGAGAGACGCTGCCATCTAGCTACGGGTATGGACCATAACGTCCTAAGGAAACTACTCACACAAGTTTTTGATGGTAACAAGGTTGATGAGATGGCTCCAGTAATGGATTCACCCTCCAGCGGGATGCTGGTACAGGCCTCCAGATTAGATCTCCCTGGAACAGAAACTTGTGGCGGCGGAAAAAAGCATGGAAAAATGGTATAGATGTTTTCGAAAAATATGGGGTTTATGGGCAAAGGAATCGGCGCAAGGCGGTGCTAGGGGGGCCCACGTGTCTACTCCATGAGGTGGCCCACCGGCCTCTCCCATCACTTATTGGAATCTTCTATATTACCTCCGTCCTGGTTTATTAGTCCCCTATGTAATTTGTGCTAAATTTTTACCAAAAATTTAATTGACAAGTCTTCTGTGCTTTTGAACGGTGTACCTGGTCGGCAATTTCAGTGCAAATGTGGAGTACGCCAAGGAGATCCCATGTCTCGCCTCATTTTTGTCATTGCGGCCGATCTCTTGCAGTCTGCCATTAACGAAGCACTTGATCAAGGCCTAATCAGACAGCCCATCCCTCCCAAAGGTGATGCAAAGTATCCGGTAATCCAGTATGCAGACGACACTATCATAGTGTTGTCGGCGCGTCTTCTCCAAGCAGCCAAGATAAAACAAATTCTTGAAGACTACGCCACCTTCATTGGCCTTAAGATATTTTCATAAATCCACAATCGTGCCTATCAACACGCCGGCGGACACTTGCAATGCTCTAGCCAACCTTTTTGGTTGTACCCAAGCCAACATGCCATTTACTTACCTGGGTTTGCCCTTAGGGACCACGCGACCTTCGATTCTTGATATGACACCATTTGTGTGCAAAGCTGAAAGAAAGATCACATCAGCTATGTTTGTCATGTCACATGCTGGAAGGTTGGCTCTGCTCAACTCGCCCATTACCTCGCTCGCCATCTATCCGATGGGCACCCTGCGTTTGCCGCCGAAAATCCTTGATCAGTTGGACAAAATACGCAGATACTGTCTCTAGAAGAAAAAAACTGCGGATGGCAACAAACATAACTCACCAGCTGCTTGGCCCATGGTCTGTCGACCTAAATCTAGTGGTGGCCTCGGGATTCTTGATCTGAAGGTTCAAAATGACGGCCTACTTCTCAAATTCCTTCATAAGTTTTTCAACAAAATGGGCATTCCTTGGGTGCAGCTGGTTTGGGAGACGTACTATGTTGATTCGATCCCCCATGCAACCGACATATGCGGCTCCTGCTGGTGGCGCGATCTTGTTCACCTAATGCCAATATATCGCGGTATCACTCATGTTCAAATCAAATAGGGTACATCTGCACTTTTTTGGAAAGACAACCGGAATAATGCTGTATAAGCTAATAAATACCCGAGGGCTTTCTCTTACGTCCAAGACGAAGATTTGTCGGTCCGAGACTTCCTAACGGCCACCACCCTGCATGAAACCTTTCAGCTGCCGCTCTCCACGCAAGCCCATGATGAGCTCAAGCTATTGCAGCTCGACGTCGCGGCGGTGACTTTTGATGAGCAGGACAATGTTTGGTCTTATTGTTGGGGGTCGACTGTGTTCAAGACTGGCACGTACTATCGATTCTTTTGTTGAGATGTAGTCACACACGTGGCTTTCCGTTGGCTTTTGCGCACCAAGTGCACCCCAAAAATCAAGGTCTTCGCTTGGTTCCTTTTGTCAGATTGCCTCAACACTCGAAACATGCTAAAAAGGAGGCATTACAACATTGGTTCCAACCTTGATTGCCTGCTATGCGGTCTTCACGTTCACGAAACAGTAGAACATCTCTTGGAACATCTCTTGGTTAGCAAGGATTGTTGGCGGCGGTTAAACATCACCTGGGCTAAGGTTGGGAATAGGCTGGATCTTGTGGAACAATTGAAGACACGGCGTCCTTGCAAAATGATCATGTAAATTTTCCTGGTTGCTACTTGGAGCCTATGGAAGGAGCGCAACAATCTCTACTTTAGACACATCGTGCCTTCCATGACCTCTTGGTGGGATCAGTTCAAATGTGACTTTAGCAACATTCAATATACATTGCCAGAGCATAAGAGACATGTTGTCTCTTCCATCCTACAACACCTGCATCAGGACTCTTAGTTGTTGTACATTGTTAGCCCTCAACTACTACCCACCTTTGTAATTACCACAATGTAATAGTTCCATTTTTTATTTAATACATATGAAGTAGGGATGTTTCCTACTGTCTTAACCTTCAAAAAAATTAACTGACAAAATATTAGTGCATGTTAACAAAAATTATATCGTTGTATTCGTATTTGAACATAGTTTTTTATGATATAATTTTCTGTGACATGCATGAACATTTTGTTAGTTAAATTTATGGTCAAATTTTGGCATAGATTACAATGGGGACCAATAAACCAGGACGAGGTAGTACTTCAAAAAATCACCATAAGTCCCTATGGTATTATGAGTTCCACAGATATTGATTTTCTGAGAAGTCAAAACATGCAGAAAACGGTAGCTGGCTCTGTGCACTTAATTAATAGGTTCGTCTGGAAAAAAATTGCTATAAAAAGTATTCAAAAGTGATATTATAATATTATGAAATAAAAAATTATCGATATGTTTGAGATGTATTAGTACCATAAATATCTTACGGCCCAATGGACCAGTAACATTGCAATTTGTTGTGGCTAATGTACACTTTTCTTTCAGGTTGAATCCATAGTTTTCATGTCGGCAGCCCACAAAATAGTGTTATTCTTCTTCCTCTCCTCTCGTGATCTCGGCACCTTTATCATCGCCATTGTTAGCTAGCCCCCTCGTGTTGTGGCATTCTATTTTGCAATATTTACAGGAAGGCATAATAAGAATACATACAAGAAGGCATAATTAATGCAACTCACTACATCATTGCATGAACCAGTTAAATCGAGAAACATGTCTCTGCACATTAGCATTCATATTCATATATTCATGTGAATTGGGTATTTGTATTGAAATGGGTTATTCATGGTTGTTACATCATCGTGGCGCATTGCATTGTATGAAGGTGTTAATACGTCCAAAAACAGTCACGTCTTCTTCTACCTTTATGATGTCTATTCATGTCATTTTAACCGGAAATTCGTAGGTGCACACACCTGCCCGGTCGGGCCTCAACATAATTTCCTCACAATACACAAACTTGTTTGACTCATCAAAGTTCCCTTCATGGTTTTGGGTTTTTAGCTTCTGAAACTTAGTGAATTTATCATTCATTCCTACCATGTTTTAGCATGTGAAACGTAGTGAAGTTGGAAAAACATGGTATAACATATTCAAAAGTGATTTTATTTCAATGCCCTCATCACTAGTACCCAATATGCAAATGAAACATAAATTGGACTTTTGCTTCAAAAGATATAATAAATTCAAATTGGAAGTCTAAAGAAAAAGCATGAGATGGGGTCGGTGCCCGCACATGTCTGCCACTATGTGTCTTTTTTATCAGTTACATTACTTTGTTTCCAATTTTGCTGCCATATATGACAGTTTATATCATCTCTCTTTTTGAGAAATGTCAAAGAATGACAACAATAAATAGAAAAATCCTAAATACAAAAGAATAGGAAGACAAAGAAATTCATACAAAAATTACATTCATGGGGTGTAGCAAGAGGGCACGATAGGGCTTGTTGGGCCCACCAGTCGCTCCACCCCTCTCATCCAACCATTATCGCCACCATTTTGACCCTAGATCGCATCCGTCATAATAATTTAATTTATGGGTGTATTTATAGAGGAATGGAGGAGGACGAGCCACTGACAAATAAAAAGTATTCACGGCCAAAATACTGCCCAACTCTCGTCTCCAAAAAATCCATGATAGATTGCCAAGGATTGGTTTATACCCATGGTAATGGATCCAATCCACATATCCTCCACGATGATCCCATAATGTGTGAGTAGTATATCAAGGCTATAGAGGTTGTGTAGTAGTAGATATGTCAATTTCTCCCTCATTCTTAGACCTAGGATGGTTTTGTTATTTCACTGAAGTAGTACCATTATGGGTATGTGGTAGAGACATCTTAATTTGTTCTAACGAGGATGTGTAATGATGATAGTTACATCTTGGTCCTATCATTGGTTGTTATACACTTTACAAATACATTGGACAAGTGTCCATTAATTGCTCCGTCGTGCCCTAATCTGGGATGTTATATTATGTGCATGTATTAATGTATTTGCATTGGCATAGGGTTTCGTGGACTTGGTTGGCCCCTCCTTTTCTGTATTCCGTGAAAGCCCAAAGATGGACACAGTTGTGTGACAAAAGCTATGCAATCTTTCCTTTTGCGGTTATCACTAGTAGTACATGCCAGAATCTTTGCTGGTTAGCCAACACCATAAAGAGCATATGAGAGAGAGATGACCTCATTTATGGGTGTATTTATAGAGGAACGAACAAGGACGGTCCACGGACAAAGAAAAATCCTTCGAGGCAAAAATACTGCCCAACTCTTTTCTCCACTGAAATCCACGATAAATTGCGAAGGATTGGTTTGTACCCATGGTAATAGATCCAATCCACGAAACCTCCACAATTATTCGATAATGTGTGAGTAGTCCATCAAGGCTATGGGGGTTGTGTGGTAGTAATAGATATATCAATTTCCCCCTCATTTTCTTATTCCTAGGATGATTTTGTGGTTTCATCAAAGTAGTACCATTATGGGTATAATGTGGATATATCTTAATTTGTTCGAACAGGGATGACAGTTACATCTTCATCCTATCATTGAGTGGTATACGCTTTATAAATACATTGTACGAGTGTCCATCAATTGCTCTGTCATGCTCTAATCTCAGATGTTATATGATCTGCATGTATTAATGTATTTGCACTGGCATAGGGTTGCATGGACTTGGTTGGCCCCTCATTTTCATAATCTTTGAAAGCCCAAAGATGAACATAGTTGTGCGACAAAAGCTATGCGATTGATCCTTTTGTACTTATCATTAGTAGTACCTGCCAGCATCTTGCTGGTTAGGGAACACCATCAAGAGCATAGGACAGAGAGAGAGAACTCACGAAACAATTTAACTCCTTGTTGCTTATGTGTTAAGTGTTAACGTTGCTCTTTACTTTACATGATAGCCCATGTTTGTAGAAGTCAGTTAATTGAGAAATGGATAGCTGAATCTTTTCCATGCACACCCACTTTTTATTTAGCTTGTTTAGGTTAAAATAAAAAATTTCAACCAACACTTGCATATGTTCAACACTCATTGTCATTGTATTTTCCAAACAATAATAGTCTAGGCACACTCATTGTCATTGTGCACATGAGAAGAGGTTTACCTAGGTTTAGGCCCTCGGTTCGAGGTAATACCCTACTTTCTACTTTTCTAGAATGATTTCTATAACCATATATGAGAACTACGTTTTGTGTCTACAAAGTGGTTCGATCGGTAGATCGTATGTGGTGTACCCCGCCACACCTTATATGCTTGGTCTCTTCTCAACCTCTTCAGGTATAATAAGTCTTTCCAGTCGATGCATGGCGACAAGTGACTTGCATGTTATGTGTGGGCCAAACTTGCTCTGCCATAGATGAAACCATTAAGCAACACCCATGAGAGTGAGGCACATGCACACACAATGAACCCCATTTTGCCTATTCCCAAGCCCTTGCCTCTTCTGATCTTGGGACTCGACATTGCAGTCACATGTACGAGAAAGTCCAATCCTGGTTGATAATTAACTATTTCAGTAATTTTATTTTGTTTAATCACATTTGAGTACAATTTTACCACTATAATGAAGGTACTCTCCCCTATTTGGAGGTGGTACTCCTTAAATTTTATGTGAGAGTACCATATAAGTTTGACTATTAGCTAGATTAGGATGGATGGGTGGCTCACAACAATTTTGAGGTACTGTAAAAGAGCTTGGTTCACATAGAGTAATTAGAATCAACCAAAAACATGTTAAAATTCCTCCAAACCAAAGATAACCTAACATGACAATGACATGCAAGATACTCAAGGGAGGACTTTTCTTCCTAGTTGAAGAGTCTTTGCCTACTCAAACTATTTTTATACCCTAATTAAAATGCGAGTATTGTTAGTTTGATCTCTCACCCGTTCAAACCCAACAGATCGAACGGGCCCCTTGCATTGCGCCCTTATCGGGGGCGCCCAACCAAACCATGGTTGGTGGGCCCCTGTCGCCAGCGCAATTTAAAGAGGTGGGGTGCCGGGGCATAGATTACGAGGTTGACCATGCACCACAACACCACCAACACACCAATCCGATCTAGGGTTTTGCGCTAGGGCGACGTGAAGCTCCGCCGCCACCACCTTGCCCACACTGCGCCATCACCGTGCGCCACAGCACCACGATGACCTCTGGCTCGAGCTCGTCAGCCAAAGGAGAAGGTAGGACCGCAGGGATCCCTAACCCTAACCGATCCAGTGATCTAACAATAGTATCAACCAGAGTTTGGGTTTTGGATTTTTGGTACGAAACTAAAAGAACTTCCCTTCCCAAAAGAACCCTAGAATAGGGAAAAGATCTCACAGGAGAGTGCCTCGTGCTCGCCGGCAAACTGCGCCGCCGCAAGGCGCGCCAGTTCCTCTCGATCTGAATGGGCATCGGCAAGCCGAGCTATTCGGAAGAAGAACACACCCTGCAAAGGGAAAAGGGGCACCGCAGCCATGTCGTTCGACGGCGGGGCGCTTCCGCTAAGGGAAACGCGTCACTGGCGAAGGGGAGGCAACCACACCATAGATCGTCGTCGTCCATCGGGCACAGAGGGGAAGAGGAGGCTCTCCAGTCTCTCTCTCTCTCTCTCTCTGTTGAAGTAGAGATGGAGACAAAAAAAGAGGGAAGGGAAAGAGAAGGCGGCTCGCTCGGCGTGGTGGCTCGACGCTGTTGCTGGCGGCCGGCGGGGATCTCACCCGCACCTACTCAGCCACATCTCCCTCTTTGATAGAAGATTCGGTGGGTGGGGGAGAACAGGATGAAGAGAAAGGGCAAGAAAGCGGAGGCACGCGCGTCGCGTTGGTCTTCGATCCCGTCGCTGGCGGCCTGGCTGAGCGCCACCGTTGGCCCTCCGTCGTCATGTTCGAATGAACAGAGGAGGCGAGCGGCACGAGTGCGTGGGAAACAATGGATCTGGGGTTTCTGTTCGAGCGGCTGGCGATCTGTTTTGTTCGAGCGAAACACGCGGTTGGCCGTCGGATCTCCACGGGCGGTGCAGATCAAAAGCCTAAAGCGGCGCTGGGCCTGTTGGGCCAAAGAGGAGGAGGCAGCGCTGGGCTGAGGCCGGTGGCCCAGATCGAGGCGAGGCCGGCTCGCACGAGCGCGCGGAGGAGGAGGCCATGGGCTGCTGCGGGCCTCCCACGCCAGGCCGAGGCCGGCTGAAGCTACATGTTTTTTAATAGTTTTTGTCCAGCTTTTTTTGGCAGATTTCATAAATAGTTTTTCTATGTAAAAAAAATTCCATCAAATTTTTTTGTTTAGAAAATAGAAAAGTAAACTGAAAATTAAAATAGAAAATTTTCAGAAAAAGAAAAGTTCAGGATTTTTATTCGGTGAAAGAGAAGTTCCTGAAATGAATAAAAAGGTTCATGATTTTTATTCATGTTTTTCCGCTGCATAAATAATTAATAGTGCTTTTTACAAAGAAAATAAAAGTTTAGATAGAATTATATTTTAAGAGCATGTTAAAAGTGATTATTGAAATGAAATGATTATGTTATTTTTATGACCAACGTTGTTAATAACATGATCATGTTTTATTATTGAAATTAAAGGTGCATTTATTTCTAATATTTTACCCAACGGTAATATAGATTTAATTGCATAGACAATTGTATGTTTAATTTGACCAACGTTAGATTAATGCATCTGATTGGTTATACAGATCTCACTTAAATTGTGATTTTAGGAGGCTTTCACTTGATGAGTTGCTAAAAGATGTTCCGACACTCAGAGGTGACAATTACACTGAGTGAAGGAAGAAAGTAGCTAGAATAGGCATTTGTTTGTGCTGAGCTAGACTGGGTTGTGGACACTCCATAGCCGGTCAAGCCTACAGAGCTAGTGAGAGTGGCAACTGATGATGATGCTGCATGGGATATAAAGAGGGGGGATTATGCTCCTCTGCAGATGTCATTCTCCATAGAAAATCAAAAGTGGGTCAATGCAAACAAAAAGTGCATGGCATTTATAAAGAATACAATTAAGAGCACCATTGTGGGCTCCATTGCAGAGTGCACTTTCGCAGGGGAGTTGCTTACAAAGATAAAGAGCCACTTCACTAACTCTTCAAAGATATATGCCACCGAAGTGTTAAAGCAACTGGTGACAAAACACTATACAGGTAGTTGTCATGTGTAACGCCCACGATGCGGCTATAGCTCCCACGTGTGGAAGCACGACTTAGAGGCATAACCGCATTGTAAGCAATGTCGCAAGTGAGGTAATCTTCACAACAACCCATGTAATGAATGAGGGAAAAGATACATAGTTGGCTTACACTCGCCACGTCACACCAATAGCATAAATATCATTACATTCATCCAGATACAATCAAGCCAGACTACGGAACCAAAATATAGAACAACCCCAAATGCGACAAAGTCCCCGATCGCCCCAACTGGGCCCCACTACTAATCGTCTGGAAAGGAAACGTAGTATCGTCTTGAGTCCTCATCGAACTCCCACTTGAGCTCAGTCAAATCACCTGGAGCAGTATCATTGGTCCATGCATCTGATTTTGGAAGTAATCTGTGAGTCACGGGGACTCAGCAATCTCACACCCTCACGATCAAGACTATTTAAGCTTATAGGAAGGGTAAAAGTATGATGTGGAGCTGCAGCAAGCGACTGGCATATATGGTGGCTAACATACACAAAAGAGAGCGAGAAGAGAAGGCAAAGGCACGGTCGATGAACTATGATCAAGAAGTGATCCTAGAACAACCTACGATCAAGAATAACACGAGACCGTGTTCTCTTCTCGGACTCCACCGAAAAGAGACCATCACGGCCACACACTCTGTTGATTCATTTTAATTAAGTTAAGTTTCATGTTTTCTACAACCGGACATTAACAAATTCCCATCTACCCATAACCGCAGGCATGGCTTTCGAAAGATCAAATCCCAGCAGGGGTGTCCCAACTTAGCCCATCACAAGCTCTCACGGTCAACGAAGGATATTCCTTCTCCCAAGATAATCCGATCAGACTCGGAATCCCGGTTACAAGACATCTCGACAATGGTAAAACTAAACCAGCAAAGCCACCCGAATGTGCCGACAAATCCCGATAGGAGCTGCACATATCTCGTTCTCAGGGCACACTCAGATGAGCCAGACGTCGGGTAGGCCAGCCCAGAGTTGCCCCTGGTAGCCCCGGACATCGCTC
>NC_041384.1:90422551-90504745 GCF_002162155.2 Triticum dicoccoides
AAACCCAAGGGAAAAGGCTAGGTGGCGAATGGTAAAACCAATGTTGGGCATTGCTGGAAGTGTTTTATTCAAGGCGAACTGTCAAGGAGTTCCCATTATAACCCAACTGTGTAAGGAGCGCGAAGTCAAGGAACATAACACCGGTATGACAGAAACTAGGGCGGCAAGAGTGGAACAAAACACCAGGCATAAGACCGAGCCTTCCACCCTTTACCAAGTATATAGGTGCATTAAAATAGACAAGATATATATAATGATATCCTAAGAAAGAACATGTTCCAACAAGGAACAAACTCCAATCTTCCCCTGCAACTAGCAACGCTATAAGAGGGGCTGAGCAAAGCGGTAACATAGCCAAACAACGGTTTGCGAGGACAAGGTGGGTTAGAGGTTTGACATGGCAATATGGGAGGCATGATAAGCAAGTGGTAGGTATCGTAGCATAGGCATAGCAAAAGAGCGAGCATCTAGCAAGCAAAGATAGAAGTGATTTCGAGGGTATGGTCATCTTGCCTACAAAGTCTCTGAGTTGACGTTAGCTTGATCCTCGTAAGCATACTCAACGGGCTCCTCGATCACGTACTCGTCTCCCGGATCTACCCAAAGCAAGAACAACAAGCAAAGGGAGACACAATCAACCACGTGCAATGCACAAACAACATGATACAAAACATGGCATGATATGCGGGACGTGATATGCGATGCATATGCATGTTTCGGAAATGAAAGATTGAACCTGGCCTCAACTTGGAAAACCAAGAGTGCCACTGGAAGGAGGAGTTGATTTCGGTCGAAATCGATATAAAGATCATCGGAATCGGATCCACGGTTTGCAAATGGCAAGCAAAACAAATATGGCACCGATCTGCGATTAACAGCACAAGGCCATCTAAATGCATCAAGAACAACAAGCTACAACACTCTAACATAGCAACAAAATATATGGCAGGGATCCACTCAAGATGCTTGACAAAAGATGAACACTGAGCTATGGCTAATTCACTCAATAGCAGCTTCGAACGAGCATGGCAAAAGTGCAAAAGATATCAGGTTACAGACTTAGAGAAAATAACAACATGCCAGGAAATGCTTAACATGTAAACATTCTGCCAGTAACATTTTATAGCAAAAGTAGAGCTCGATTGACTCAAGCTAGGGTGCTCCATAAATGCAAACAAAGACATAGCTGGATAGAGCAACACAATATCTACAAAACATCCTTACTGATCATGCTCAAAAGAGGCATAGATCAGTCGGTAGCAACATGAACACATGGCATAAAAA
This sequence comes from Triticum dicoccoides, assembly GCF_002162155.2. Lineage (NCBI taxonomy): Eukaryota > Viridiplantae > Streptophyta > Magnoliopsida > Poales > Poaceae > Triticum > Triticum dicoccoides. The sequence continues at coordinate 90,423,836 of NC_041384.1, forward strand.
TATAGACAGAACAAAGACTTAGAATATTTCTGTCCCTGAAAACAGCAACATTGAGAGGGCTACTTTGCATGCTTGTGCTAGTCACCACAGAGATCACAAAAATACATGGCATACACCCCTGTAAAGATGGCATGGCATACTTCAAAACTCATGTAGTGCTCAACATCATAGGAGGCACACATCAATCATGGCAAAAATGACAAATGTCCAATTATTGATATGGATCTGAAACTAACAGAAACTAGCACTCTTCCAACAGCATTTAGGGCATCAAGATGAGCTCAAATAAACATGATGCAATGAGATGAAATGAAGTACTCGTCGAGGCAAACATTTCGATATGCTACACACGCAAAACAGAGCCACGGGTGCAGAGTTATGAGATGATGAAGTATGCAAATAATTATTGAAATGGGGCAAATTAGGTCAACTGTTAGGTCTCCAAATCTAGATCCGGATCGAGGTCACTGTAGTGGCGCGGAACCCGAGGTGCTCGCTGGAGTGGCTCGCCGGAACAGGGACGCGGTGGCCGGCCGGGAGGACGCCGAGGAGGAAGGAGAGGCCGGCCGGGCTTCGGAGGAGGCGCGGCATCGGCGGCGCGGAAGCCGGGGCGTCCTGCGAGGCGATTGTCGGCGAGGAGTGAGGCGGCGGGCCCACCGGCATGGACCGAGGCGGCGGTCGCCGGAGCGGCGAAGGACGAGGAAGGGCGTGGGCGGCGCGGTGGCAACGGGCCGCGGGGGACTCCCGCGGGCCGGGCGGCGGCGCGGCGAAGTGGGGCTCCCGTGGTGCCACGTGTCGAGTGGGGATAGGCTGAGGCGGCGGGCGTACGCGTCCGGTCCGCTCCGGACGTGTCCGGCGGTGCGAGGAGCAGAATTTTTAGGTTTTGGGGGGAAGAGATACGGGATTTCGGGTGGTGATGCCTTTTTATAGGTAGGAGGAGCTAGGAGGCTCCAAATTGAGCACGGTTTTCGACCACGCGATCGTGATCGAACGGCCTAGATGATGGAAGGGGTTTAGGTGGGTTTTGGGCCACTTTGGAGGGGTGTTGGGCTGCAACACACACGAGGCCTTATCGGTCCCTCAGTTAACCGTTGGAGTATCAAACGAAGTCTAAATGGCACGAAACTTGACAGGTAGTCTACCGGTAGTAAACCAAGGCCACATGACAAGTCTCGGTCCAATCTGAAAATGTTTAACACCCGCACACGAAAAGAGGTATAAAGGGACACCGGAGGACATAGGAGCGCTGGAATGCAAAACGGGCAACGGGGAAAATGCTCGGATGCATGAGACGAACACGTATGCAGATGCAATGCACATGATGAGATGATATGAGATGCATGAGAAGAAAAAAGCACACGAAGACAAAAACCCGACAACGAGGAAATATCATAACTTATATGGCATGTTACAACACTCCACCACTACGAAAGGGTCTCGTCCCGAGATCTAGGACTGGAAAAACTCCGGGTATTCAGAACGGAGGTGATCCTCGCGTTCCCAGGTGGCTTCATGGTCGGAACAATGTGACCACTTGACTTTCAGGAATTTAATAGACTTGTTGCGAGTCTTGCGCTCAGTTTCTTCAATAATAGCAATGGGGTGCTCATGATAAGACAGGTCTTCTTGGAGATCAATCTCTTCAAAGTTGATGGTGCGGTCAGGAGTCTTGAAACACTTGCGGAGTTGAGAGACGTGAAACACGTCGTGCACGTTTGCAAAGTTGGATGGAAGCTCAAGTTGATAGGCGAGATCGCCTCTTTGCCGATGATCTTGAAAGGACCCACGTATCTAGGGGCAAGCTTCCCTTTGATACCGAAGTGACGAGTACATTTCACTGGAGAGACGCGGAGGTAGACATGGTTTCCGATCTCGAAAGCCAAGTCACGATGCTTGCTATCATAGTAACTCTTCTGGAGAAACATCATAACATCCAACTATAATAGCAAAGCTCGCGATACATCAAGATCGTACCACCTCAAGAACACGAGAGAGAGAGAGAGAGAGAGAGAGAGAGAGAGAGATCAAACACATAGCTACTGGTACATACCCTCAGCCCCGAGGGAGAACTACTCTCTCCTCGTCATGGAGAACACCGGATGATGAAGATGGCCACTGGAGAGGGATTCCCCCTCCGCCAGGGTGCCGGAACGGGGCTAGATTAGTTTTCGGTGGCTACGGAGGCTTCTGGCGGCGGAACTCCCGATCTATTCTGCTCCTCGAAGTTTTTAAGGTATATGGATATATATAGGAGGAAGAAATACGTCAGGGGAGCCACGAGGGTGGAGGGCATGCCCAGGGGGGTGGGCGTGCCCCCTGCCTCGTGCCTTCCTCGTTGCTTCCCTTATGTACACCTCAAGTCTTCTGGATTGCTTCCATTCCAAAAATAAGTTCCGTGAAGTTTCAGGTCAATTGGACTCCGTTTAATTTTTCTTTTCTGCGATACTCAAAAACAAGGAAAAAATGGAACTGGCACTGGGCTCTAGGTTAATAGGTTAGTCTCAAAAATCATATAAAATAGCATATAAATGCATATAAAACATCCAAGGTTGATAATATAATAGCATGAAACAATAAAAAATTATAGATATGTTGGAGACGTATCAGCTGGCTATCTCCAACGTCGGCTCGTTTGCGGTCGGACCGCTTCGACCATCGCTCCATCTCCTCGTTGTCCGGGCGATACTTCGGTCCAAGGGCTGGCCCTCTCCCAGCAACGGTCCATCGCACGTCTCGGGCCAGGAGTTACAGGACGGAGCTCCTCTGGCGCCCGGCGGCAGGACGGAGCTCGTCTCGCGCTCGGGGCTGCAGGACAGGCGATGGAGGCCAGTTGTGGCCGGCCTATTGAGTCTCGGCGCTGGGGGTCGTGCAGGGGTGCGAAAGGCGGCGCCTTTCCGCTCGTCTCTTCGGTTGGGGTAGCGGTGGGTCACGGGTCAGGTGTTGCCTAGGTCTGGGATGCCGGGGCGGCGGCCCCGGTGGTAGTAGCGTGGTGCTTTTGGGCAGAGCCCGCGGCTTGGTGCTGCCCGGTGACCACGGCCGTGCGGGCGGCGTGGCAGCCGGGATGTGGCGTTCGGTGGCGGTGAGTGTTGGCCGGGGTGAAAACATGTTCTTTCTGCGGACAGACCGGCGGCGGCGAAACTCGTTTCCTTCTTGAAGGCGTCGTCGCGGCTCTCATCGCCCATCGTGTGCTCCTGGGGATACTCTGATCCTTGGATCAGGCGGTGGCGGCGCTCTGGTGTCGTATCCTTGCTGGAGGCGCCGTCTTGGAGTCCACGGATCGTCGTATGCGGCTTCATCTCTTCGTAGTTAGGTGTGGTGTTGCTGCGCTCAGCGTCTGTATATTCATACCTTGGATGTGTGTTTTTATTGTGGTGGCATGTGTTTGTATCGGGATGTTGGTGATCTTTATTTTATATACAAAACGGGGTGAAAGCCTTTTTCCGTAAACTTGTACCTTTCAGCTTGTCACGCGAGGGCGGAGATAAAACCTTAGGATGCTGCAGGGTAGATAGCGGGGGACAAAAAGTAGCACAAAAGTAGCACAAAACCTTAGGATTCTGCTCGGCCACGGTCGCCTTTGTAATAAGTGGACCAGTATGAAAGTGGCGATGCGGTCATCGGTGCTTCCCTCGTAGCGGCGCATGGGATGCATGCATGCATACAGCTGAATGATAATCTAATGAGTGCAGTGCAAACGGCAGGAACGAGAGAAGCGTGTGTTTCATCTTACACCAACGACCGAACAAAACATATCACCACTAGCAGTTGACAGTGGTGGCACCTTTCCAAAAAAGATAGACCCATGATCCATGATCCATCTCCACCGCAGTGCAATGGTTGGGTTGCAACCCGCCCACTGATTCTTAACACTTTTCGGGTAATTTAACGAAACGTGTTTCACACGGACATTTATCGTACGAATGGTAATCATCGTGAAGCAATATGGTAGTGGATTATGAGAAAAGATTCATCTCCAGCCCGCTGCCAAAACGGTTTTGAAGGTAGCTAGCTAGTTTTCTCAATTCACTAATGATCGACCATTCAATCACCATTAACTGATCTACTTGCATGTCGACTGACCTCCTACCTTTTCTGTTTAATATATGATCTAGGAGAGGCCCAGTGGAGTCTGCACAAACAAGGTTGAGTTACACATGAAAGGGCGTACGTACAAGTCAAGTGATGTGTCAAGCTCGTGCATAAATTGATCATAAAAACCCGAATCAATTGTATCGCTTTTATTTGTCGGGGAACTAACCAATGATCTTGAGGGTCACCTTTGGCTCTTGTTCATATCTGCTCTGCAGCTCTGGAAAGCCCCAAGTAATTGGTGTCGTTCCTTGCCGCTGCAGTGATTTTACTCCTATATAACATTAGGAATGCACGCACTGCAGCCAGAAGCTGGCTGCTCGCTCTGACTGCTTTCTGCCAACCGCTGAGTCGATCCGATCCATGTCAATTTGGCAAAATTTCGCTCTGACTGCTTTCTGCCAACCGCTGAGCCCGAAGCTGGCTGCTGCTTTCTACTCCACGGCCTTGCAGTAGCCCAACACTTGCCGATTCATACGCGACAGAGGAGCCAATTTGGCATAATTCTTGGGCATGACCATCCGGTTCACCGAATTCTGTACTACTACTTGTAGCTCGCCGCAGGTCCGTGTCATCCAGATCCGGGCATGACTCTGTAGGTGCACGCACCGAGAAGTGTGTGTGTGGATGGCAAGCAAAGGCTCCAGAACAGGATCAATGATCTCATACCACTTTTTGTTGCCGAGAAGGATCAACGTAAAAGCTATCTCAATGAATGGCACACTCACACGATCAAATGTTACAAGACACACAAAATTCTTGTGCGGCATTCAACTAGCAGATTTTTTTTTGCTTGTCTATTCATTTGACCACTACTTGGGCCGTTCAGGTACAAATAGGAAGGGAGAAAGACATGAGTTGGACCGAGCTTCATGGCAATTCCATCCCAAAGCCACTCACTCCACAACCCCAACATTGCTGCCGCAATCGCTAGGTCTCATGCCATCCCATATAGCAACCACAACAGTCTACATAAAGAAATAAACCAGCAGCCAAGTCGTGTGCATACACACACGACATGGCGCGTTATTTGCTAGCCGAGGAATAAAGGAAACTAGGGTTCATGTGACGTTGACTAACACAGAAGACGCTGTGCTTAGTTGCCGGTAAATTGGGGCCACATGCCATTACGGTAGAGACCCTCTTTAAGATAGGCGGTGGCATGGCGGAGTTCTTCCTTGAGCCTCATATTCTCTGTACACAGACGTTGGTGCTCCGAGGTATCCTGAGTTTTTAGTATCACCCATGCGCATTTGAGGCATGCCTTGTGTTCAACAACCCACTTGATAGCTTGGTTTTCATCTTTTAGCATCTGGTTCTCTCCCTGAAGATTTTTGGTGTCCTGTAGTTGCCTCTTGCCCTGCATTTATTAATTTCAAGTCTGCGTCATTTTAGTGGGTTAGCAAAGTATGCATGCTACCATGTTCACGAGGGGATTATATAGTACTACATTGTAATATTAGATGACCAATAATGCTACTATTTTTAGTGGAGTTTGTACTGTTTAACAGTAAAACTTGCATAGCTGCATGTCTTAGGTGACCCATGTGCCCAAATGTCATGTAATTCACTGTGGAAAAGAATGGAATATATGCCTTGCTGGAGGAGCGTTTGTTTTGGAACCAAAACTTGACCTGCAGGGCACTCATGCCAAGCCTCTCGCTAAGGTCTTGCCGGAGTTTCGCATCTGGATAAGGGCTTTCTTGGAACACACTACATATCACGTTAATGAAAATGGATTAGTACACATCTTTTTTGATAGGTAAGAAACATTGATTGAGTATGTATTGTACACTTCAAGTTGTTGGATTTGTTCTCCACGGAGACGGTTATAATTTGCACGCCTTGTCACCATTCTCTGCTCACTATTGATCTCTCCATCGTTATTGTTGCCTTTGTCTGCAGCAGCAGCGTTGGCATCGTCAGTGTTGCCCATGTTGGTAGTGGCTCCCAGCAGGCCATGCATCTCATCACCATTCTCATGCTGGAGTAGGTGGCCCTGCTCGCTTGTGATGAAGAGGTCCAACATATTTTGCACATCACTGTCGTATTCCGGCAGCTCCCCATCCATGATGATCTGTTATCATGAAACAAAATATTTATTCTCATGTGTAGACTTATTAAAGGTAGCAATGAACAAATATCTTAAGAAAAAAGAATGCGGTAGTGAAAAATGAAATCAAGTAGACTTTAGTTGCCAATGTAGTACATTTAGATTTAGATTTTAATTTCCAACATAGTTGGATGTTACTCCACATTAAGAATACTTAAAATTCATCTGTATGAGTTTCCTAGACCGAGATGTAATCAAGTAGACTTAAATTACTCTCAAAAAGTATATTGACATAATTTCCTGAATTCACTATCACATATTCATGATTATCTACGCTGATTACTTCAATAATTTCTAAACGTATATGCCGTACATAGTAATGCAAAACTATTACTTTCTTATCTCATCGTGTTCTTTTATATGTATCAGAAAATCCTTACTCTATCTATATATACATTGGTATCTATGTACAGACTCCGTATGTGATATAAATAAACAAGACCCTACATACAATAAGATAAGTACCAACTACTCCTACAATTGTAGAAGCAAGATATTAAAATATAATATGCGAGGAAAATCATATTAGCCATAAATAATAGCATCATAGGCACGATAATACAATCAGATCTATGAATATATACAAACAGATCTACGTATAGCAAGATCCTAGCCATCTCCCAAGCAAAGTGATGAAATGCTACTTTCTTTGTGTATCCACTCACTCCATGGTGGATCTACCTTTTTTCCAAGAATACAAGGGATGAGAGATGTCACGGAGTATTCCTGCTCAACATTAGAAGCTATATATCCAAGGATAACTAGAGTAGAAGGGTATAAACATTACTAGATGAATGGCTTAAGGAAATACAGGTGGCTTGGGTTGTCGTCCTCCTTAGAACTTCGATAGGCGAGAAAGTACACGAACCTGTTTTGTTCCTACTGATATATCAAACTCATTCAGCAAAGTAGCTATGACCATCCGAATTTAAAGCCATGAGCAGCATGCAAATTTTTTGCCATGACCCATGATTAATGCAAGCAATTACTTCTATCCAAATATAAGGCTCATATATCATGGATTTTGCATTGGCCTATATATAGGTCATATTTAATACTCATTAAGCATATTTGTGGAGTGAATATTGGCATATCGATACAATATATTATGCTATTAAAACAATATAAATTGCTTCTTCATACAATCAATAGAAAAGAACGACTTTGATCGATAATATATTTGTAGATCTAAATGATATACATGGACATAACGATTTCTTTAGTTAATAATAAATATGTAGTATGTTTTTTTTGGAAGAAAAACTTCCTATGCACACAATAGAAAAGAACACCACAATAACTTGTATCCAAGTATAAGGCTCACATGCCATGGATATTGACAGTTGTGGCATGTCCTATACATAGGGCATAATTAATACTCATTAATCCTATTTGTGGAGTGAATATTTCCATATTTATAACAATATTATATGATTACAACAATAGGAAAAGGGTGGTTCTGATTATCTATATACATAATATACATGGACATAAACGGGTGGTGGTGATCCATTATATGTTGTAGACCAACATGATATACATGGACATAAAGAGTTCTTCAACCAATACAACATACAATGTATGTTATTTTTCGGAAAAAAAAACTTCCAGTTGATTCATCCACTATTAAGGGAGCACAAAGAATACCAGGACTAATAGAAATTACATCTAGGTCAGCGACGACAACAAGCACTGGAGTGAGCTGAAGACGCGCCGCCATCATCGCCCCTCTCTCTCACTGATGTCGGCGAAACTTTTTTGTAGTTGTTAGACGGGAGTCCTCACGACAAGGCCTCATAGGACCACTACACTAGAGCAGCAACCATCGCTAATAAAGAGAAGCATAGATCATGATTCACTAATAAATTTCTAGCGCATTTCCCTTCCCGGTGGCACCACCAGTGTCAATGTTCAAGTCACTCAAGCAACCCGGCTCCAATGACGGTGGCCCTGGATGCACTGGAATGCCCACCTGTCATGGACTTACTAGCCGATTCACCCGGGCCCGCCACGACCTGACCCAGCAATGTGGCTTTGGCCCGGTGGCGGGCCTTCGACTCCCCCACGCTGGCAAGAATCGACGGGCGGCGCCCAATGAGAGTGGCCCCAGGCGGACCCGGCGGTCCACCTATCATGGACCTCCCAGCCGGGTCTCCTGGGTACGAGCCGTCCGGGAAGATCGGACGAATCGGATCATCCCTGAGAGGCTACAGCCGCATGCCACAAAGCAACCGATGGCACATATGCTCTCATAGCCCGTGGATCTCTCGTGTGATCCGACCCCAATGACGATGGCCCCTCACGCACTAAGTGATCCACCTATCATGGACCATCCAACCAAGTTAATCGGGTTAGACGCTACCCGACTCAGCCCCATGGCTTTGGCCCGACGTGGGGTATACACACCGCCAGGAGGGTCCGGATGTGCCACCACGCGGGGGCAGGTGCGCGTCGAGAACCACCCAAGGGTAGTGGCCTCGGGCTGGCACACAATCCATCCGTCATGTACCCTCTAGGTAGGTCGCCCACGCGCAAGCTATCCGGGCAAATCGGATGGCTTGCATCGGCCTTGAGAGCCTCCCGCCGCAAACCAAACGGTGACCGACGACCAGGAGCCTCTCTTCGCCGTGAGGAGCCCAAGGATGTTGGTATTCCAGCATCCTTTATAGGATTAATGACTATGATCATTCATGGCATGATCTTGCATAGGCATTACGTCCGTGATATGCAGATCGTTATCCAGCTGCATCTTCATCTAATACTCCACCCCAAGCCTACTATCCAACATTAAGTTTATAATAAACAAAGCATTGCAATAAGTATGATGGCATAGTGTAGACAATAGAACTATCATATGTAAGTGATTAAGAAAGTACAATTTTATCCTTAGTGGCAACAATACAATATGTGTCCAATCCCTTATTGTCAATAGGGTCAAACTCACCGCAAGGTTGAACTCACTACCATGCACAAATATCTATAAAGAACTACCTACCAATCATGGTCAGAGATGAGAAATAGATTGAGAAGCATACACTTGTGGACCGAAGAAACTTCATAAGGTTAAATATAATTCAAGGAACAATCTGATAATAAAGTGACAATTCATCATATTCTAACAAACATAAACAATGATTACATTTTATTGATGCCGATCATGTCAGGCACCTCATGAGAATTTTGTATTGAATCACTTGAGAGAGAGAGAGGATGCCATCTAGCTACGGCTATGGACCATAACGTCCTAAGGAAACTACTCACACAAGTTTTTGATGGTAACAAGGTTGATGAGATGGCTCCAGTAATGGATTCACCCTCCAGCGGGATGCTGGTACAGGCCTCCAGATTAGATCTCCCCGGAACAGAAACTTGTGGCGGCGGAAAAAAGCATGGAAAATGGTATAGATGTTTTCGAAAAATATGGGGTTTATGGTCAAAGGAATCGGCGCATGGCGGTGCTAGGGGGCCCCACGTGTCTAATCCATGAGGTGGCCCCCTGGCCTCTCCCATCACTTATTGGAATCTTCTATATTGCCTCCGTCCTAGTTTATTAGTCCCCTATGTAATTTGTGCTAAATTTTTACCAAAAATTTAACTGACAAGTCTTCTGTGCTTTTGAACGGTGTACCTGGTCGGCATTTTTAGTGCAAATGTGGAGTACGCCAAGGAGATCCCATGTCTCACCTCATTTTTGTCATTGCGGCCGATCTCTTGTAGTCTGCCATTAATGAAGCACTTGATCAAGGCCTAATCAGACAGCCCATCCCTCCCAAAGGTGATGCAAAGTATCCGGTAATCCAGTATGCGGGCGACACTATCATAGTGTTGCCGGCGTGTCTTCTCCAAGCAGCCAAGATAAAACAAATTCTTGAAGACTACGCCACCTTCATTGGCCTTAAGATATTTTTATAAATCCACATTCGTGCCTATCAACACGCCGGCGGACACTTGCAATGCTCTGGCCAACCTTTTTGGTTGCACCCAAGCCAACATGCCATTTACTTACCTGGGTTTGCCCTTAGGGACCACGCGAGCTTTTATTCTTGATATGACACCATTTGTGTGCAAAGCTGAAAGAAAGATCACAGCAGCTATGTCTGTCATGTCACATGCCAGAAGGTTGGCTCTACTCAACTCGCTCATTACCTCGCTCGCCATCTATCCGATGGGCACCCTGTGTCTGCCGCCGAAAATCCTTGCTCAGTAGGACAAAATACGCAGATACTGTCTCTAGAAGAAAAAAAACTGCGGATGGCGACAAACATAACTCACTAGCTGCTTGGCCCATGGTCTGTCGACCTAAATCTAGTGGTGGCCTCGGGATTCTCGATCTGAAGGTTCAAAATGACGGCCTGCTTCTCAAATTCCTTCATAAGTTTTTCAACAAAATGGGCATTCCTTGGGTGCAGCTGGTTTGGGAGACGTACTATGTTGATTCGATCCCCCATGCAACCGACATATGCGGCTCCTGCTGGTGGCGCGATCTTGTTCACCTAATGCCAATATATCGCGGTATCACTCATGTTCAAATCAAATAGGGTACATCTGCACTTTTTTGGAAAGACAACTGGAATAATGTTGTATAAGCTAATAAATACTCGAGGGCTTTCTCTTACGTCCAAGACGAAGATTTGTCGGTCCGAGACTTCCTGACGGCCACCACCCTGCATGAAACCTTTCAGCTGCCGCTCTCCACGCAAGCCCATGATGAGCTCAAGCTATTGCAGCTCGACGTCATTGTAGGATCGAAAGTATGTCTAGAGGGGGGTGATTAGACTACTTGACCAATTAAAAACTTAACCTTTTCCCAATTTTAGTTCTTGGAAGATTTTAGCTATTTTAGGATAAGTCAAGCAATCATCACACAATTCAAGCAAGCATGCAAAGAGTTTATGGGCAGCGGAAAGTAAAGCATGCAACTTGCAAGAGTATAAAGGGAAGGGTTTGGAGAAGTCAAACGCTATTTGAGACACGGATGTTTTTCCCGTGGTTCGGATAAGTGGTGCTATCCTACATCCACGTTGATGGAGACTTCAACCCACGAAGGGTAACGGTTGCGCGAGTCCACACAGGGCTCCACCCAAGGGCAACGGTTGCGCGAGTCCACATAGGGCTCCACCCACGAAGGGTCCACGAAGAAGCAACCACCCACAAAGGGTCCACGAAGAAGCAACCTTGTCTATCCCACCGTGGCCATCGCCCATGAAGGACTTGCCTCACTAGCGGTAGATCTTCACGAAGTAGGCGATCTCCTTGCCCTTACAAACTCCTTGGTTCAACTCCACAATCTTGTCGGAGGCTCCCAAGTGACACCTAGCCAATCTAGGAGACACCACTCTCCAAGAAGTAACAAATGGTGTGTAGGTAATGAACTCCGTGCTCTTGTGCTTCAAATGATAGTCTCCCCAACACTCAACTCTCTCTCATAGGAGTTGGATTTGGTGGAAAGAAGATTTGAGTGGAAAGCAACTTGGGAAGGCTAGAGATCAAGATTCATATGGTAGGAATGGAATGTCTTGGTCTCAACACATGAGTAGGTGGTTCTCTCTCAGAACATATGAGGTGGAATGGTGTGTGTGTTCTGATGGCTCTCTCACTGAATGAGAAAGAGGTGGAGGGGTATATATAGCCTCCACACAAAATCCAACCGTTACACACAATTTACCAATCTCGGTGGGACCGAATCAGAAAACTCGGTCTGACCGAAATAGTAAACCTAGTGACCGTTAGGAATTTCGGTGGGACTGACATGCAACTCGGTAGGACCGATTCAGTTAGGGTTTGGGCATAACGTAATCTCGGTGAGACCGATTACACAAACTCGGTGAAACCGAATTTGGTAATTAGCTAACCAGAGAGTTGGTCAGGCAAACTCGGTGGGACCGATTTGCTCTTTCGGTGAGACCGAGTGGAACTCGGTGAGACCGAAAAGTTACAAAGGGGAAACACTGAGTTTACATTGCAATCTCGGTGGGACCGATTCGCTCTTTCGGTGGGACCGAAAAGTTACGAAAGGGAAACAGAGAGTTTGCAACCCCATCTCGGTGGGACCGAGATCCTTATCGGTAGAACTGAATTGCTAGGGTTTGGCAGTGGCTAATGACAAGTGAAACTCGATGGCGCCGGATAGGAAGAATCGGTAGGACCGAGTTTGTCTTAGAGTTTAGGTCATATGTGGAAATGGGAAAGTAGTTGAGGGTTTTTGGAGCATATCACTAAGCACATGAAGCAAGAGGCTCATTAAGCAACACCTCATCCCTCCTTAATAGTATTGGCTTTTCCTATGGACTCAATGTGATCTTTGATCACTAAAATATAAAATGAAGAGTCTTGAGCTTTTGAGCTTGAGCCAATCCATTGTTCTTAGCATTTTGAGGGTTCCACTTTCACATCCATGCCATGCCAATCATTGAGCTTTCCTGAAATAATTATCTTGGAATAGTATTAGCTCAATGAGCTATATGTTGTTATGAATTACCAAAACCACCTAGGGATAGTTGCACTTTCAATCTCCCCCTTTTTGGTAATTGATGACAACATATAGATCAAAGCTTCGACAAAAGATAATAAGCATGAAATATATCATTGCTTTGAGAAGTATGTGATAAGTAAGAGCTCCCCCTAAATTTGTGCATATTTAAAATTTGCTTTGGACTGCAAATGCACAAAGAGTTAGAGTCATGGGTTACTCTTCCATGTCACATACATCTTGGTGGAGCGCTCAAAATGATGAGATTGAAATGCATGCACTCATCACCAAGAATAGTGAATGATCACAAACGATAGATATAATGGTAATATTTAAGCAAGCATTAAGCAAACATTAAGTGTAGATTATGATCAAACACATGATCATCGATGTCTCACAAGCATAAGGACGTAGTATCTCACACACAAGCAAACAAGGTTCGAAAAACCACCAAATAAAGCAAGAGAGAAAATCAACACTCTCTCTCTCAAAGCCTATGATCTATACATCTTCTCCCCATTTGGCAACAAGTTACCAAAAAGTTCCTAGAAAATGCATAGCACTAGATCGATGCTCAGACTTGATCTTCAGGTGGTGGTGGAGTCCGGATCACTCCAAGGACGAAGGCTTCAGTAGATGTTGAAGTAGTCGCTGGAGTTGGAGCTGAAGTAGATGCTGGAGCTGAGGCTGTAGCTGGTGCTGAAGTGGTGGCTCTGGTGTCAGCGACTGGCACGGCAGACGACCTCGGGCCTCATGGCACTCTAGAAAAGCATGAGTCGTGGTCCTGCCTCTCCTCTCATTCATGTCCTCCTGGAGCTGCTCCACGACAGACTGAACTTCCGTTACCTTGACGTCCAAGTCATAGAACTTCTGTTCCATGATCCTCTCTAGGCTCTGCTGATTCTTAGTGAGGGTGGCCAGACTTTGCTCAATTCTCAGCGTGGATGCAATCAAGTAACCAAGCTGCTCTTGTTTGGTCTTCAAGAAGTACTCAGATGCCTCCTCTTGAGTGGGCATCTTGGCAGCTTTCTCCTTCCTCGCCTTCTCCTTCTTTGCAAATGCTTGAGCAGATGATGGTTCATTCTCAGTCATAACAACTTCATTGTCCTCGAAATCTGGACGGATGGGCAGGTGTTCCTTATCCAACAAATATATGCCCGTGCCCATCTTGGAGTTGATGAGCTCCTGAATCTGAGGGGCATATCCACAGCTCCTCTTCTGATCTACCGCAGTCCTTTTGATCGTTTCCACTATGAGGCTCATAACTTTGAATTTTTGAGGCACGTCAAAAACATGAAGCAAATTGATCGCGTGACCTCTGATCATCTTGTGATCTCCAGACTTGGGCATAAGGGTGTGCCTAAGGATCCAGTTGATCGTAGGCAATCTTGAGAGCAGATAATGCACTGAGCCAAACTTGAACGTGTCAAGTGCTTCATTCGGAATCTCCTTGTACATGTTGGACATGGAGTTGTGGTCCATCTTTTTCTTGGCATAAATGTCCAAGTCATCTGCTTGCTCCTCTGGGGCATTGATTAGCTTCACCCATTCCTCAACAGTAGAGTTGTACCTTGTACCTTCTGACATCCATGTGATCCTGCCATCCGGATAAAAGTGTGCTGTGGAGTAGAATTGCATGATCAGTTCCTCGTTCCACTTTGTGAGCTTCTGCCCAACAAAGTCCTCTACTCCACACGCCTTGAAGCTGTCCTGAACTCCTGGGTAGTACTCTTCATTCTCCTTGATATATGTCCAATCAACCCATCGCATATCACAGACAATGGGCTTCTTATCTAGCAGCACCGTCTCATAGAAATCCTGCTGCTCCTTGGTGTGAAAAATATAGTCCACTGCAGTTCTTCTCCTTGAAGCATATGGGTCTGCTTCTCTCCACTTCCTGAGCCCTGAGTCTCTCCTGAGCTTCATATCCTCAGCCACAGGATGAGCATCGTTGTGGTCTGGGATCTTGGGCTTGAGCTTCCGAAGGACATTCTCTTCCTCATCCTCAGCAACAGTCTCAGGTACTGGGGCCTTGTTCTTCTCAACTGCAAGAATGCTCCGTGTGTTCCTCTTTGGTGCACTCTTAGGCTTAGATGCAGCCTTAGGTGCTTCCTTGGGCTTGGATGCAGCTCCCCCTGACCTTATGGCATCTCCCATAAGTTTGGCTGCCTTGGGCGCTGGTGTAGCTGCCTCTTCCTCCTCCTCCTCTTCTACCATGATGGAGGCTTTCCCAAGCACTCTGGCTACAGTCTTCTTCACTCTTTCTTTCCTCTTCTTGCCCTCAGCTGCAACAGGCTCAATGGGAGCAGGCTTCTCAGTTGAGGCTCTAGCCTTTGACATGGGTTGCCTGCCTACTGGCCTCTTGATTTTCAGGCCTGGCTTTGAGCCTTGAGCTGGCTCAACTCTCTTGGAGGTGGCCTCTTCCTCTGCCACATAGTCCTCATCTTCAGAATCTAAGATTTTCTTCTTCCTTTGTCTCGTGGCAGCTTTAGGCAGGTTGCTGGGTGTGCTCCTGCTGCCATCATCTGAGGAACTTGAGGGGGTAGTGCCCTCACTCAACTGCACTTGCTGCTCTGACAAGTTTTGGCTGTCACTCTGGTCTGACATGTTGCAAACTGACTGCTGACCCTGTGAATAAATTATAGAGGAGATAGAGTGGATGAGCATCACAAAATGCAGAGATTTTTGCAAAAAGAATGATCCAAAAACTTAGTTTTAGTTTCCCACTGAAATCATCTCGGATCTACCGATTTTCAAACTCGGTGATACCGAAGTAGTTTTGGAACCTAAACTAGTGAACTCGGTCAGACCGAGTCACAGTTCGGTGGCACCGAGACTGCTAGGGTTTCACTGAGTTCAAAAATCGGTCACACCGATAGTAATTCTCGGTCAGACCGAGTTTTACTTGTGCAATGGCATAAGCCAAATCGGTGGGACCGAGTTTTTCAACTCGGTGGGTCCGAGATGGTTTCGGCGGAAACCTAAACCTAGAATTTTCGAATCAAACCTAATCTATGAGCGTTTTGACTGGATAGAAGTTTATCAAACGTGGCTAGAAACAATATGATCACAATGTGCTAGGAATCAGATTGAGGAATAGCACAAAGATCAAGTCCATACCCTAGTTTGGCGTGGACTTGCTATGGCGGCAACGGCTGGGCAGAAATCCCATTGACGGTGATGGAGACCAGCGACTGGAGGCTGCTGGCGGCGAGAAGACGATCCGGAGACCTCAAGGGCAGAGCAGGCTATCGCGCGGGCGAAGGGGTTCGGAGAAATTTCCAAATTTTGCCCGTGACTATATATAGCCCGACCCTGTCAGTGTGACCGAGTTGAACAACTCGGTGGCACCGAGATTCATGACTACGTGAAGTTACTGAAACTCGGTGAGACCGAAAGGTTCAAATCAGTTGCACCGAGATTGAAAACTTAGATCAACTTAGTGATCTCGGTAGGGCCGAAAGTGGAGTATCGGTCAGACCGAGAATCATAAAGAGGTTTTGGAAGTTTAAGTCTATGACGAATCGGGGACTCCGAGCGCTCCTCACACAGAGTGGTTCGAATCTGACTTGATCAAATTTTGTGATGCAACATGAATAGAGTTTGAGACGAGAAAAGCATAGATAGCTAGAGGAGGTTCTTAGGCATTCTTGTCCATCCACTTGGCAAAAGAAGATAAAACCGAACAATCAAAGCAACAAGTGGATGTCCTCGAATGAGTAAAATATGCAATCAGCATGCTCACACAATAAGATAGCAAATGAAATATGTGGCAAAGCATGCACAACCAATTCTAGCATCTATCAAGCAATTTGCGATGACTAGGTCATCTATATATGAGTATATTGACTTAGGAGTCAAGTGAGAACACTTGATCGTATGTCATACTCATCGTTTAAGCTCAAGTGGCGTTACCACTTTTACATAAAGCATTGTTTTGTTCACATCTTTAGAGTTGCTTTAGCTCAGTCTTAGAGTAAAGCTCCCCCTAGATGTGATATCCCCCCTAAGAGGGATGAACTAACCTTGGGTTTTGTCGATGATGACTTCATGTAGACATTGAAGATGTGGATGCTCAATGTTGATGTAGATCTCTTGGAGCTATCCATTTGAGTGAATTGCACTTTCAATACCTACATGGGTTAGTCCCACAAGGAACAAACAAGGATATCCATAGACATAGAGTGATGCACACAAAAGATGATGTCCATGAAAACTTTTAGGTTACCTTGTCCCTTGTCTTACCAACAAGAGGGTTTGTGACTCCTTGAACTAGTGCAAGATGTGGAAGTTGATTGCACTTGTTCTTGCCAAAATGATAAGAGTGAAGTATGTTGGTGGAGTCACCCTCAAGAACTTTCTAGTTCTTCTTCTTTTGGATCCACATCATCTTGATGGGAATCCTTAGAGTTGTAG
Organism: Triticum dicoccoides; assembly: GCF_002162155.2. Taxonomy (NCBI): domain Eukaryota; kingdom Viridiplantae; phylum Streptophyta; class Magnoliopsida; order Poales; family Poaceae; genus Triticum; species Triticum dicoccoides. The sequence continues at coordinate 90,440,923 of NC_041384.1, forward strand.
TCGTACTTGTTGAAGTGGAACTTGAGGTAGTCTTGGGAATCCACTTGACTAAGGTCTTAGGAGCTTCTTCAAATGCATCAATTTCCTCTTGAAGCTTGTCCTTGCCTTTTTGCTCATAGTCTTGTGGTGGAAGATCATCTTGAGCTTGTGTCCCCTTGAAAAACTTCTCTTGTTGAGGGACAAACTTTGTCTTGGGGTATTGATTTTCTTCCCATTCAACTCCATTGGCATTGAACTTTCGTTCAAAACCAATACCTTGATTCTTCCGGTGCATTCCTTGCTTGCGCACAATTTCCTTGAATTGCTTACTCCCAGCAAGGCTTTTGTACACTCCTTTCTCTATAATTCCCTTCAATAAGCTATTTTCTTGCTCAAGTGTAACTTGGCTAAGAGAATCATTAGTGGAATCAAGAGAACTACTAGAAGCAACAATATTGGATTTAGCATGATCATTGTTACTACTAGCGGAAAAATCTTTCTTGTTAGATTTGACTTGAGGCATATAAGTGGATAAGAGTAAACGCTTGGCAATGTAAGAAGAACTCTTCTTGCGGAGATCATCATTGATTGCCTATAAGAACTCATGCTCTTGCTCAAGATTGAGCTTTTCAAAGCGTAGCTTCTCATGAGCTCTTAAAAGTTCTCAATGATCTTCAAAGATAGTGTCATGAGCTAACTTAAGAGTTTTTAGTTCTTTAGTTAGAACCTCAATCTTCTCCTTATCATTGCCATTCGTTTTATCTTGATTAGCATGATTAATTGGTCTTTCATCATAGTATTCATCACTAGAGTTGTCACCAAGCAAATCATCACCTAACAAGTCATCTTCATCACTATTGAAATCAACATACTCGGGGTGTGTTACCTTAGGACCTTTGGCCATGAAGCATCTTCCAATTCCTTCATTTGGTGAGTCAAATATGTTGTAGGAGTTGGTTGACACAAGTGCTAGACCGGCAACACCTTCATCTTGAGTATCTTCGGAGTCGGAGTGATAACTTCTCTCGGAGTGGCTGTCGGAGTCGGAGCCGGATACCCATTCACCAACATGAGCTTGATGTCTTCGTCTTGTGTAGCTCCTTGATGATTTTTCCTTCCTTTCCGAATCCTTGCTTCTCCGTGAGTATCTTCGTTCATAACGATCATCTCTACTCCTTCTCTCTCTTGGTGGTGATCCTTTGCTTCTTCTTTTTGGAGAATCTTCTCTTCTCTTGTAGGGAGCCGTACACTCGTTGGAATAGTGTCCGGGTCTTCCAAAATTGTAACAGTTTCTCTCTCGACTAGAAGATCTTTTGTCATTGTAGGACCTTGACTTGGAGCCTCTATCTTTGCTTCTACTCTTGTAGAACTTGTTGAAGTTCTTCACCATTAAGCTCAATTCTTCATTGAAGTCTTGTTTCTCACTTGATGATGTAGGGGCTTCACATGAGGCTTTATAGGCACCACTTGACTTGTTGTGAAGTTCCTCTTTATCCTTAAGTGACATCTCATGAGCAACAATTCTTCCAATCACTTCCGTTGGCTTGAGATCTTTGTAATTGGGCATCATTTGGATCAATGTGCACACGGTATCATATTTTCCATCCAAGGCTCTTAGGAACTTCTTGATGATGAATCTATCGGTCATCTCTTCAGTTCCTAAGCCGGCAATCTCATTTGTGATGAGAGCAAGCCTAGAGTACATTTCAGCGACACCTTCACCATCCTTCATCTTGAACTTGTCAAGTTGGCTTTGAAGCACATCCAACTTGGATTCCTTGACGGAGTCGGTACCTTCGTGCATATCAATCAAAGTGTCCCAAATTTCCTTTGCATTCTCAAGGCGGCTGATTTTGTTCAATTCTTCTGGCAATAATCCGTTGAAGAGAATATCACAAGCTTGAGCATTGTATTGCAACATCTTCAACTCATCCGCGGTAGCTTCACGGTTTGGTTCTCTCCCATCAAAGAAGTCACCTTGCAAACCAACACACACAATAGCACAAACAGCGGGGTTATGTCCAAGAATATGCATTTTCATTTTATGCTTCCAACTAGCAAAATTAGTACCATCAAAGTAAGGACCTCTACGGTGATAATTTCCCTCGCTAGACGCCATACTCTCCTAGGTTGTGAAACCAAGGCTATGACCACCAAAAGCTATGGAGATCAAGCAAATGGAGACCAAAGCTCTGATACCACTTGTAGGATCGAAAGTATGTCTAGAGGGGGGGTGATTAGACTACTTGACCAATTAAAAACTTAACCTTTTCCCAATTTTAGTTCTTGGCAGATTTTAGCTATTTTAGGACAAGTCAAGCAATCATCACACAATTCAAGCAAGCATGCAAAGAGTTTATGGGCAGCGGAAAGTAAAGCATGCAACTTGTAAGAGTATAAAGGGAAGGGTTTGGAGAAGTCAAACGCTATTGGAGACACGGATGTTTTTCCCGTGGTTCGGATAGGTGGTGCTATCCTACATCCATGTTGATGGAGACTTCAACCCACGAAAGGGAACGGTTGCGCGAGTCCACACAGGGCTCCACCCAAGGGCAATGGTTGCGCGAGTCCACACAGGGCTCCACCCATGAAGGGTCCACGAAGAAGCAACCACCCACAAAGGGTCCACGAAGAAGCAACCTTGTCTATCCCACCATGGCCATCGCCCATGAAGGACTTGCCTCACTAGCGGTAGATCTTCACGAAGTAGGCGATCTCCTTGCCCTTACAAACTCCTTGGTTCAACTCCACAATCTTGTCGGAGGCTCCCAAGTGACACCTAGACAATCTAGGAGACACCACTCTCCAAGAAGTAACAAATGGTGTGTAGGTAATGAACTCCTTGCTCTTGTGCTTCAAATGATAGTCTCCCCAACACTCAACTCTCTCTCATAGGATTTGGATTTGGTGGAAAGAAGATTTGAGTGGAAAGCAACTTGGGAAGGCTAGAGATCAAGATTCATATGGTAGGAATGGAATGTCTTGGTCTCAACACATGAGTAGGTGGTTCTCTCTCAGAACATATGAGTTGGAATGGTGTGTGTGTTCTGATGGCTCTTTCACTGAATGAGAAAGAGATGGAGGGTTATATATAGCCTCCACACAAAATCCAACCGTTACACACAATTTACCAATCTCGGTGGGACCGAATCAGAAAACTCGGTTTGACCGAAATAGTAAACCTAGTGACCGTTAGGAATTTCGGTGGGACTGACATGCAACTCGGTAGGACCGATTCGGTTAGGGTTTGGGCATAACGTAATCTCGGTGAGACCGATTACACAAACTCGGTGAGACTGAATTTGGTAATTAGCTAACCAGAGAGTTGGTCAGGCAAACTCAGTGGGACCGATTTGCTCTTTCGGTGAGACCGAGTGGAACTCGGTGAGACCGAAAAGTTACAAAGGGGAAACACTGAGTTTACATTGCAATCTCGGTGGGAACGATTCGCTCTTTCGGTGGGACCAAAAAGTTATGAAAGGGAAACAGAGAGTTTGCAACCCCATCTCGGTGGGACCGAGATCCTTATCGGTAGAACCGAATTGCTAGGGTTTGGCAGTGGCTAATGACAAGTGAAACTCGGTGGCACCGGATAGGAAGAATTGGTAGGACCAAGTTTGGCTTAGAGTTTAGGTCATATGTGGATATGGGAAAGTAGTTGAGGGTTTTTGGAGCATATCACTAAGCACATGAAGCAAGAGGCTCATTAAGAAACACCTCATCCCTCCTTAATAGTATTGGCTTTTCCTATGGACTCAATGTGATCTTGGATCACTAAAATATAAAATGAAGAGTCTTGAGCTTTTGAGCTTGAGACAATCCATTGTCCTTAGCATTTTAAGGGTTCCACTTTCACATCCATGCCATGCCAATCATTGAGCTTTCCTGAAATAATTATCTTGGAATAGTATTAGCTCAATGAGCTATATGTTGTTATGAATTACCAAAACCACCTAGGGATAGTTGCACTTTCAGTCGCGGCGGTGACTTTTGATGAGCAGGACGATGTTTGGTCTTATTGTTGGGGGTCGACTGTGTTCAAGACTGGCACGTACTATCGATTCTTCTTTCGAGATGTAGTCGCACACGTGGCTTTCCGTTGGCTTTTGTGCACCAAGTGCACCCCAAAAATCAAGGTCTTCGCTTGGTTCCTTTTGTCAGATTGCCTAAACACTCGGAACATGCTAAAAAGGAGGCATTACAACATTGGTTCCAACCTTGATAACCGGCTCTGCGGTCTTCACGTTGACGAAACAGTAGAACATCTCTTGGAACATCTCTTGGTTAGCAAGGATTGTTGGCGGCGGCTGAACATCACCTGGGCTACGGTTGGGAATAGGCTGGTTATTGTGGAACAACCGAAGACACGGCGTCCTCGCAAAATGATCATGTAAATTTTCCTGGTTGCTACTTGGAGCCTATGGAAGGAGCACAACAATCACTACTTTAGACACATCGTGCCTTCCATGACCTCTTGGTGGGATCAGTTCAAATGTGACTTTAGCAACATTCAATATACATTGCCAGAGCATAAGAGACATGTTGTCTCTTCCATCCTACAACACCTGCATCAGGACTCTTAGTTGTTGTACATTGTTAGCCCTCAACTACTACCCACCTTTGTAATTACCACAATGTAATAGTTCCATTTTTTATTTAATACATATGCAGTAGGGATCTTTCCCACTGTCTTAACCTTCAAAAAAAATTAACTGACAAAATATTAGTGCATGTTAACAAAAATTATATCGTTGTATTCGTATTTGAACATAGTTTTTTATGATATAATTTTCTATGACATGCATGAACATTTTGTTAATTAAATTTATGGTCAAATTTTGGCATAGATTACAATGGGGACCAATAAACCAGGACAAGGTAGTACTTCAAAAAATCACCATAAGACCCTATGGTATTCTGAGTTCCACAGATATTTATTTTCTGAGAAGTCAAAACATGCAGAAAACGGTAACTGGCTCTGTGCACTTAATTAATAGGTTCATCTGGAAAAAAATTGCTATAAAAAGTATTCAAACGTGATATTATAATATTATGAAATAAAAAATTATCGATATGTTTGAGATGTATTAGTACCATAAATATCTTACAGCCCAATTGCACTAGTAACATGTGCAATTTGTCGTGGCTAATGTACACTTTTCTTTCAGGTTGAATCCATAGTTTTCATGTCGGCAGCCCACAAAACAGTGTTATTCTTCTTCCTCTCCTCTCGTGATCTCGGCACCTTTATCATCGCCATTGTTAGCTAGCCCCCTTGTGTTGTGGCATTCTATTTTGCAGTATTTACAGGAAAGCATAATAAGAATACATACAAGAAGGCATAATTAATGCAACTCACTACATCATTGCATGAACCAGATAAATCGAGAAACATGTCTCTGCACATTAGCATTCATATTCATATATTCATGTGAATTGGGTATTTGTATTGAAATGGGTTATTCATGGCTGTTACATCATCGTGGCGCATTGCATTGTATGAAGGTGTTAATACGTCCAAAAACAGTCACGTCTTCTTCTACCTTTATGATGTCTATTCATGTCATTTTAACCGGAAATTCGTAGGTGCACACACCTGCCTGGTCGGGCCTCAACATAATTTCCTCACAATACACAAACTCGTTTGACTCCTCAAAGTTCCCTTCATGGTTTTGGGTTTTTAGCTTCTGAAACTTAGTGAATTTATCATTCATTCCTACCATGTTTTAGCATGTGAAATGTAGTGAAGTTGTAAAAACATGGTATAACATATTCAAAAGTGATTTTATTTCAATGCCCTCATCACTAGGACCCAATATGCAAATGAAACATAAATTGGACTTTTGCTTTAAAAGATATAATAAATTCAAATTGGAAGTCCAAAGAAAAAGCATGAGATGGGGTCAGTGCCCGCACATGTGTGCCACTATGTGTCTTTTTTATCAGTTACATTACTTTGTTTCCAATTTTGCTGCCATATATGACAGTTTATATCATCTCCCTTTTTGAGAAATGTCAAAGAATGACGACAATAAATAGAAAAATCCTAAATACAAAAGAATAGGAAGACAAAGCAATTCATACAAAAATTACATTCATGGGGTGTAGCAAGAGGGCACGATAGGGCTTGTTGGGCCCACCAGTCGCTCCACCCCTCTCATCCAACCATTATCGCCACCATTTTGACCCTAGATCGCATCCGTCATAATAATTTAATTTATGGGTGTATTTATAGAGGAATGGAGGAGGACGAACCACTGACAAAGGAAAAGTATTTACGGCCAAAATACTGCCCAACTCTCGTCTCCAAAAAAATCCAAGATAGATTGCCAAGGATTGGTTTGTACCCATGGTAATGGATCCAATCCACATATCCTCCACGATGATCCCATAATGTGTGAGTAGTATATCAAGGCTATAGAGGTTGTGTAGTAGTAGATATGTCAATTTCTCCCTCATTTTCTTAGACCTAGGATGGTTTTGTTATTTCACTGAAGTAGTACCATTATGGGTATGCGGTAGAGACATCTTAATTTGTTCTAACGAGGATGTGTAATGATGATAGTTACATCTTGGTCCTATCATTGGTTGTTATACACTTTACAAATACATTGGACAAGTGTCCATTAATTGCTCCGTCGTGCTCTAATCTGGGATGTTATATTATGTGCATGTATTAATGTATTTGCATTGGCATAGGGTTTCGTGGACTTGGTTGGCCCCTCATTTTTTGTATTCCGTGAAAGCCCAAAGATGGAGACAGTTGTGTGACAAAAGCTATGCAATCTTTCCTTTTGCGGTTATCACTAGTAGTACATGCCAGAATCTTTGCTGGTTAGCCAACACCATAAAGAGCATAGCAGAGAGAGAGAGGACCTCATTTATGGGTGTATTTATAGAGGAACAAACAAGGACGGTCCACGGACAAAGAAAAATCATTCGAGGCAAAAATACTACCCAACTCTTTTCTCCACTGAAATCCACGATAAATTGCGAAGGATTGGTTTGTACCCATGGTAATAGATCCAATCCACGAAACCTCCACAGTTATTCGATAATGTGTGAGTAGTCCATCAAGGCTATGGTGGTTGTGTGGTGGTAATAGATATATCAATTTCCCCCTCATTTTCTTATTCCTAGGATGATTTTGTGGTTTCATCAAAGTAGTACCATTATGGGTATAATGTGGATATATTTTAATTTGTTCGAATAGGGATGACAGTTACATCTTCATCCTATCATTGAGTGGTATACGCTTTATAAATACATTGTATGAGTGTCCATCAATTGCTCCGTCATGCTCTAATCTCGGATGTTATATGATCTGCATGTATTAATGTATTTGCACTGACATAGGGTTGCATGGACTTGGTTGGCCCCTCATTTTCATAATCTGTGAAAGCCCAAAGATGAACACAGTTGTGCGACAAAAGTTATGCGATTGATCCTTTTGTGCTTATCATTAGTAGTACATGCCAGCATCTTTGCTGGTTAGGGAACACCATCAAGAGCATAGGACAGAGAGAGAGAGAGAGAGAGAACTCACGAAATAGTTTAACTCCTTGTTGCTTATGTGTTAAGTGTTAACGTTGCTCTTTACTTTACATGAAAGCCCATGTTTGTAGAAGTAAGTTAATTGAGAAATGGATAGCTGAATCTTTTCCATGTGCACCCACTTTTTATTTAGCTTATTTAGGTTAAAATAAAAAATTTCAACCAACACTTGCATATGTTCAACACTCATTGTCATTGTATTTTCCAAACAATAATAGTCTAGGCACACTCATTGTCATTGTGCACATGAGAAGAGGTTTACCTAGGTTCAGGCCCTCGGTTCGAGGTAATACCCTACTTCCTACTTTTCTAGAATGATTTCTATAACCATATATGAGAACTACGTTTTGTGTCTACAAAATGGTTCGATCGGTAGATCGTATGTGGTGTACCCCGCCACACCTTATATGCTTGGTCCCTTCTCAACCTCTTCGGGTATAATAAGTCTTTCAAGCCGATGCATGGCGACAAGTGACTTGCATGTTATGTGTGGGCCAAACTTGCTCTGCCATAGATGAAACCATTAAGCAACACCCATGAGAGCGAGGCACATGCACACACAATGAACCCCATTTTGCCTATTCCCAAGCCCCTTGCCTCTTCTGATCTTGGGACTCGACATTGCAGTCACATGTACGAGAAAGTCCAATCCTGGTTGATAATTAACTATTTCAGTAATTTTATTTTCTTTAATCACATTTGAGTACAATTTTACCACTATAATGAAGGTACTCTCCCCTATTTGGAGGTGGTACTCCTTAAATTTTATGTTAGAGTACCATATAAGTTTGACTATTAGCTAGATTAGGATGGATGGGTGGCTCACAACAATTTTGAGGTACTGTAAAAGAGCTTGGTTCACATAGAGTAATTAGAATCAACCAAAAACATGTTAAAATTCCTCCAAACCAAAGATAACCTAACATGACAATGACATGCAAGATACTCAAGGGAGGACTTTTCTTCCTAGTTGAAGAGTCTTTGCCTACTCAAACTATTTTTATACTCTAATTAAAATGTGAGTATTGTTAGGTTGATCTCTCACCCGTTCGAACCCAACAGATCGAACCGGCCCCTTGCATTGCGCCCTTATCGGGGGCGCCCAACCAAACCATGGTTGGTGGGCCCCTGTCGCCAGCGCAATTTAAAGAGGTGGGGTGCCGGGGCACAGATTACGAGGTTGACCATGCACCACAACACCACCAACACACCAATACGATCTAGGGTTTTGCGCTAGGCCGACGTGAAGCTCCGCCGCCACCACCTTGCCCACACTGCGCCATCACCGTGCGCCACAGCACCAGGATGGCCTCTGGCTCGAGCTCATCAGCCAAAGGAGAAGGTAGGACCGCAGGGATCCCTAACCCTAACCGATCCAGTGATCTAACAATAGTATCAACCAGAGTTTGGGTTTTGGATTTTCGGTACGAAATCAAAAGAACTTCCCTTCCCGAAAGAACCCTAGAATAGGGAAAAGATCTCACAGGAGAGTTCCTCGTGCTCGCCGGCGAAGTGCGCCGCCGCAAGGCCGCGCCAGTTCCTCTCAATCTAAACGGGCATCGGCAAGCCGAGCTGTTCGGAAGAAGAACACACCCTGCAAAGGGAAAAGGGGCACCGCAGCCACGTCGTTCGACGGCGGGGTGCTTCCGCTAAGGGAAATGCGTCACTGGCGAAGGGGAGGCAACGACACCATAGATTGTCATCGTCCATCGGGCACAGAGGGGAAGAGGAGGCTCTCCAGTCTCTCTCTCTCTCTCTTTCTCTCTGTTGAAGTAGAGATGGAGACAGAAAAAGAGGGAAGGGAAAGAGAAGGCGGCTCGCTCGGCGTGGTGGCTCGACGCTGTCGCTGGCGGCCGGCGGGGATCTCACCCGCACCTACTTAGCCGCATCTCCCTCTTTGCCAGAAGATTCGGTGGGTGGGGGAGAACAGGATGAAGAGAAAGGGCAAGAAAGCGGAGGCACGCGCGTTGCGTTGGTCTTCGATCCCGTCGCCGGCGGCCTGGCTGAGCGCCACCGTTGGCCCGCCGTCGCCGTGTTCAAATGAACAGAGGAGGCGAGCGGCGCGAGTGCGTGGGAAAGAATGGATCTGGGGTTTCTGTTCGAGCGGCTGGCGATCTGTTTTGTTCGAGCGAAACACGCGGCTGGCCGTCGGATCTCCACGGGCAGTGCAGATCAAAAATCTAAAGCGGCGCTGGGCCTTTTGGGCCAAAGAGGAGGAGGCAGCACTGGGCTGAGGCCGGTGGCCCAGATCGAGGCGACGCCGGCTCGCACGAGCGCGCGGAGGAGGAGGCCATGGGCTGCTGCGGGCCTCCTACGCCAGGCCGAGGCTGGCTCAAGCTACATGTTTTTAATAGTTTTTGTCCATTATTTTTTGGCAGATTTCATAAATAGTTTTTCTATGCAAATTTTTTTCCATCGAATTTTTTTGTTTAGAAAATAGAAAAGTAAACTTAAAATTAAATTAGAAAATTTTCAGAAAAAGAAAAGTTCAGGATTTTTATTCAGTGAAAGAGAAGTTCCTGAAATGAATAAAAAAGTTCATGATTTTTATTCCTGTTTTTCCGCTGCGTAAATAATTAATAGTGCTTTTTACAAAGAAAATAAAAGTTTAGATAGAATTATATTTTAAGAGCATGTTAAAAGTGATTATTGAAATGAAACGATTATGTTATTTTTATGACCAACGTTGTTAATAACATGATCATGTTTTATTATTGAAATAAAGGTGCATTTATTTCTAATATTTTACCCAACGGTAATATAGATTTAATTGCTTAGAAAATTGTATGTTTAATTTGACCAACGTTAGATTAATGCATCTGATTGGTTATACAGATCTCACTTAAATTGTGATTTTAGGAGGCTTTCACTTGATGAGTTGCTAAAAGATGTTCCGACACTCAGAGGTGACAATTACACTGAGTGAAGGAAGAAAGTAGCTAGAACAGGCATTTGTTTGTGCCGAGCTAGACTGGGTTGTGGACACTCCACAGCCGGTCAAGCCTACAGAGCTAGTAAGAGCGGCAACTGATGATGATGCTGCATGGGATATAAAGAGGGGGGATTATGCTCCTTTGCAGATGTCATTCTCCATAGAAAATCAAAAGTGGGTCAATGCAAACAAAAAGTGCATGGCATTTATAAAGAATACAATTAAGAGCACCATTGTGGGCTCCATTGCAGAGTGCACTTTCGCAGGGGAGTTGCTTACAAAGATAAAGAGCCACTTCACCGACTCTTCAAAGATATATGCCACCGAAGTGTTAAAGCAACCGGTGACAAAACACTATACAGGTAGTAGTCATGTGTAACGCCCACGATGCGGCTATATCTCCCACATGTGGAAGCACAACTTAGAGGCATAACCGCATTGTAAGCAATGTCGCAAGTGAGGTAATCTTCACAACAACCCATGTAATGAATGAGGGAAAAGATACATAGTTGGCTTACACTCGCCACGTCACACCAATAGCATAAATATCATTAAATTCATCCAGATACAATCAAGGTCAGACTACGTAACCAAAATAAAGAACAACCCCAAATGCGACAAAGTCCCCGATCGCCCCAACTGGGCCCCACTACTAATCGTCTGGAAAGGAAACGTAGTATCGTCTTGAGTCCTCATCAAACTCCCACTTGAGCTCAGTCGAATCACCTGGAGCGGTATCATTGGTCCCTGCATCTGGTTTTGGAAGTAATCTGTGAGTCACGGGGACTCAACAATCTCACACCCTCGCGATCAAGACTATTTAAGCTTATAGGAAGGGTAAAAGTATGATGTGGAGCTGCAGCAAGCGACTGGCATATATGGTGGCTAACATACGCAAAAGAGAGCGAGAAGAGAAGGCAAAGGCACGGTCGATGAACTATGATCAAGAAGTGATCCTAGTACAACCTACGATCAAGAATAACACGAGACCGTGTTCTCTTCCCGGACTCCACCGAAAAGAGACCATCACGGTCACACACTTTGTTGATTCATTTTAATTAAGTTAAGTTTCAGGTTTTCTACAACTGGACATTAACAAATTCCCATCTACCCACAACCACAGTGTCACACCCTAGCTAGTCATGCATTAGAGTGTTGCATCATGTTTACTCTTTCATCAGAAACTTGAAATGGGGATCTGTGAAACCCTCAGAATCATTTTTGAAAATGATCCAAATAAAAATTTCTCCAAAAGGGTCCAAGAAAATGCTCATGTTGCTCCCTGAAAATATTGGACAGAGATAAAAATCAAACCAATATTTTTAAGAGCTCATAGGTATTTATTTTGGGCATTTGGAATTAATGCATAAATATTTGCATTGGAAATATATCAATTATATATATTAATATATGTCCAAATATTATGCCAATTATAAAGCAGCTCTGGAATAATATATCTAGCTCCTGCAAAAATTGGCATAAGGTAAATAAATGATTTAATATATTATTCAAATCAAAACAAATGTCAGAAATTAGAAAACAGAAAATCAAATAACAGGAGGGGCTTACCTGGGCTCCTCCACTGTGCGGCCCAGCCAGCTGGCTGGCCCAGCCAGCAGGCGGCCCAGCCCGCCTCCCTCCTCTGTCGTCTTCGTCCTCGACAGAGGGAGGGGAGTGTGGCCGGCGCGCGCGCGCGCGCCACCGCGCCACGCCACCTGCTCGGCTGCCTGCCTGCCCTTCCCTCCTCGCTCGATGCCCCGGACGACGCCACGCCTCCCCCCTGCTCTCTCACTCTCCCTCAGTTCCTCCCTCCTCTCCCTCGCTCTCTCTCTCACACGGCCGAACACCACCCTCGCCGCCGTTCGCCACAGCAGCCGTCTCCGGCCACCCCTCGCTCCCCCGACTAGCTCAGGAGCTCCGCCTCGACCCCCTCTTCCTCCCCACCGCTCCACGGGTCTCCGGAAGCCCTGCACCGCCGCCTACGTTGCCGTTCCCCTCCTCGGCCACCGGAGGTCATCGCCGTCGATTCGCTGCACTCCGGCCGTCCCCGAGCCCGCTAACCATCCCTGCAGCTCCGCGGTGAGCCACCGACTCGATTCCCCCTTGCCCCGTCGTCCCTAGCCTTCTGTAGCTGCCGCCCCCTTGAGCTCCGAAGCTCGACGCCGCCGGCGATGTCGCCGTCGTGGCCACGGTCACCGTAGCGCCCAACCGAGCACACTATCATGGTCCACACCTCACTAGGAGCACGCAGCACGCACCAACGCCTCCCCAAACACCCTGCAACGCCGATTCCGACCGCACCCGAACTCCGGCCGCCGCTCACGAGCTCGCCGTCGACGGTACAGACCACCCTAGGCACGGCCACCACCACCGTTCGACGCGCGGGAGCAAGGGCTCTCCAACGAGCCCAAGCACGGCCTCGCCCGTGCCCTGTAGCGTGATCCCGCATCGCGCCACCGTCTCGGGCCTCGCCGGCGTCATGTCGCCGGTGGGTTTGACCCACTTTGACCACGGCAGGACCCCCCCTGAGTCCCTGACAGGTGGGCCCAGCCCTGTAGCTAATTAGGATTAGCGCTAACCACTGTTAGTTAACCCCCTGACACTGACCAGTGGGCCCCAGCGCCACTAATCCCTAATTAGAATTAATTTAAACCTGTTAAACCCCCCCTGTCACTGACGTGTGGCCCCCACACGTCAGGTTTGACCCAGACCTGTTCCGTTGATCTGCTGACGTCACACTGACGTCATGCTGGCGCAATAATTATATTTCTGGATTTAAATTAAATCAGGAAATTCCAGAATATTATTTAAACTTCAAAAATTCATAACTTTTATTCTGTAACTCCAAATTGGACAAATTATATATGAAAAATGATCAGAAAAATCCAATCTATCCATCTGTACTATTTTCATGCATGATCAAACAAGTTAAATTGATGTTTTAAGCAGAACAAGGAAAAGCACTTTAAAAGGCCATGTTTGAGTTTGAAATTTGAATCTTTGATTCAAATTTGTTCAAACCCTTCTGGTTTTAGTTGCATTAGCCCAACACACTCATATTGCCATGTTTCATGCATGCATCATTTTGTTGCACATTGTTTGGTGATGGTTGTGTATCGATGTCCTTTGCGACAGGTTCTGCCTCCGAGGAGTACCGTGATTACCCTAACGAAGAACCGTATCAGTGCATCGAACCATCAGGCAAGCAACCAACCATTTGATCATATCGATACAATCCCATGTTCTCGCTCCTGCTCTCTTTTACTGCATTAAGACAACGCGTTTCAAACTGCTGTGTGCTACGGTAGTTGAACCCATTTCCTCTGCATGACCTGTCATTGCCACAGTAACTAGATGAAACCCACTAGCATGTGTAGGAGTTGATTGAGCCATATGTATGTGTTGTTCCTACCTTGCTATGCCTGCTATGCTTAGAGTTGTGTCAGGTCTGGTTCATCTGGGTGATGGCTAGAGTGAAATGATTATGTCGGAAATGAGAGTGGTGTGGTGAACATGATTTGGTAAAGGTATCGATGAGAGGCCATGTAGGAGTACATGGTGGGTTGTTTCATTGAAGCCGACCTTAAGCACTGAGATCTGTATGTGTGATTTAAGATACAGCTACTACCATGCATTGGGCCCTGAAATATGACCCCGCTCGACTTCTTATTCACCCTAGCTCTCTGTCCAGGAGTTGCAAGTAGTTTCTGGTGTTTGTAGCCTACTGGAGGCCGTGGACAGCGCTGACCGCAGGGGTGGGCTGTGATGCGGTAGGTACGTGGCACGGTGTACCGAATACCCGTTAGGTATCTCGGGAACCCTGTTCACATCGTTCGGGGCCGTATGGGAAACCTCGGCCGGACTCCCTGCGGATGGAACCTAAATAGGCGATAAACCTGGACTAGAGGCTTAAGTGTTTAGGTAGGTCGTGGTCTACACCCACGTCGGCTTTCGCTTGAAGTCTGCCGAGCACATATAGTGTGCAGACGCTAAGTGGTGGAAACATGTATGAAGAAGTACACCCCTGCAGGGTTATCATGATCTATTCGAATAGCCGCGTCCGCGGTAAAGGACTACTTGGTTGCCTATACAGTTCATAGACAAGTAAATGGAAACTGCTAAAAGCCTCAAGATAAGTGTGAGTGCCGAGGATGGCTCTTCCGTAGGAAGACGGAGGCGGATCCTCGGTATTGTATTGAAGTGGTGAGTAGTGGACTCGTGTGCGCAAAACCATTTCAAGTTGGAGTATCGTAGGATAGTCTAGCCAAGAGTCAAAGCTGGCTTGCTGCAATAACTCCACCAACCCTTCTTGATAATATGCATATATGTAGGATCTGATGTAAGTCTTGCTGAGTACCTTTGTACTCATGTTTCTATAATCTACATTTTACAGAAGACGCTGCAACCCCTTCTGATGGGTTCTATGTAGACGTTGACATCAACGAGTAGGCTAAAGACCCAGGTGGTGACCCTGAGCTTGTGAAGGACCACGTAGTATAGCTAGGCTTTCCAAGCCTCTTTTATTTTACTAGTTGTCTGTACTCAGACAAGTTACTTCCGCTGCTGGTTTGTATGACTGTATGACTTGTATGTTGGGTCGTGAGACCCGTACCTTTGTGTATGTTATGTATGGCTCCCTGAGCCTTAAATAAAGTACTTGTGTCGTAGAGTCATGTTGTGATGCTTCGTTGTATTTGCACATATCGAGCATATTGTGTGTATGATTGAAATGATTGGTATGTGTGGGATCTGACTATCTAGTTGTTTATCTTTAGTAGCCTCTCTTACCGGGAAATGTCTCCTAGTGTTACCGCTGAGCCATGGTAGCTTGCTACTGCTCTGGAACACTTAGGCTGGCCGGCATGTGTCCTTCTTCGTTCCGGTGTCTGTCCCTTCGGGGAAATGTCACGCTTTGAGTACCGGAGTCCTGTTAGCCCGCTACAGCCCGGTTTACCGGAGTCCTGCTAGCCCAGTGCTACAGCCCGGACCCACTTGCTGATGACCGACACGTTCGAAGCTGGGTCATGGATGCCTGTCCCTGTAAGTCTGTGCCACTTTGGGTTTACGACTAGTCATGTCAGCCCGGGCTCCTTATCATATGGATGCTAGCGACACTATCATATACGTGAGCCAAAAGGCGCAAACGGTCCCGGGCAAAGGTAAGGCGACACCCGTGGGGATACCGTGCGTGAGGCCGCAAAGTGATATGAGGTGTTACCGGCTAGATCGATGTGACATTGAGTTGGGGTCCTGACACACAGGCATGGCTTTCGAAAGATCAAATCCCAGCAGGGGTGTCCCAACTTAGCCCATCACAAGCTCTCACGGTCAACGAAGGATATTCTTTCTCCCAAGATAATCCGATCAGACTCAGAATCCCGGTTACAAGACATCTCGACAATGGTAAAACTAAACCAGCAAAGCCACCCGAATGTGCCGAGAAATCCCGATAGGAGCTGCACATATCTCGTTCTCAGGGCACACTCAGATGAGCCAGACGTCGGGTAGGCCAGCCCAGAGTTGCACCTGGTAGCCCCGGACATCGCTCAGTTGGACCAACACTTAGAGAAGCACTGGCCCGAGGGGGGGAGTTAAAATAAAGATGACCCTTGAGTCCGCGAAACCCAAGGGAAAAGGCTAGGTGGCGAATGGTAAAACCAATGTTGGGCATTGCTGGAAGAGTTTTATTCAAGGCGAACTGTCAAGGGGTTCCCACTATAATCCAACTGTGTAAGGAGCGCAAAATCAAGGAACATAACACTGGTATGACGGCAACTAGGGCGGAAAGAGTGGAACAAAACACCAGGCATAAGACCGAGCCTTCCACCCTTTACCAAATATATAGGTGCATTAAAATAGACAAGATATATATAATGATATCCTAACAAAGAACATGTTCCAACAAGGAACAAACTCCAATCTTCACCTGCAACTAGCAACGCTGTAAGAGGGGCTGAGCAAAGCGGTAACACAGCCAAACAACGGTTTGCGAGGACAAGGTGGGTTAGAGGTTTGACATGGCAATATGGGAGGCATGATAAGCAAGTGGTAGGTATCATAGCATAGGCATAGCAAAAGAGCGAGCATCTAGCAAGCAAAGATAGAAGTGATTTCGAGGGTATGGTCATCTTGCCTGCAAAGTCTCCGAGTTAACATTAGTTTGATCCTCGTAAGCATACTCAAGGGGATCCTTGATCACGTACTCGTCTCCCGTCTCTACCCAAAGCAAGAACAACAAGCAAAGGGAGACGCAATCAACCACGTGCAATGCACAAACAACATGATACAAAACATAGCATGATATGCGGGACGTGATATGTGATGCATATGCATGTTTCGGAAATGAAAGATTGAACCTGGCCTCAACTTGGAAAACCAAGAGTGCCACTGGAAGGAGGAGTTGATTTCAGTCGAAATCGATATAAAGATCACCGGAATCGGATGCACGGTTTGCAAATGGCAAGCAAAACAAATATGGCACCGATCTGCGATTAACAGCACAAGGCCATCTAAATGCATCAAGAACAACAAGCTACAACACTCTAACATAGCAACAAAATACATGGCAGGGATCCACTCAAGATGCTTGACAAAAGATGAACACTGAGCTACGACTAATTCACTCAATAGCAGCTTCGAACAAGCATGACAAAAGTGCAAAAGATATCAGGTTACAGACTTAGAGAAATTAACAACATGCCAGGAATTTAACATCCGGAAGCAATGTTTAGAGAGCATGATAACAACATGCTACAGGAACATGTCATGGCAAAGCAAAGTATGGCATGAAGCTACTCAAAGCATACAACAAAAGTCCCTTATTGACCATAAGCCAAAAGGGATCAGAAAATCCAATGGCATCCATGTGAACATAGCAAGTAGACATGGCATAGAAGCTAAACATGGCAAGAACAATATCATAGCATGCACGGATCAACTACAACAACCTCGGCAAAAATGCTTAACATGTAAACATTCTGCTAGGAACAATTTATAGCAAAAGTAGAGCTCGATTGACTCAAGCTAGGGTGCTCCATAAATGCAAACAAAGACTTAGCTGGATAGAGCAACACAATATCTACAAAACATCCTTACTGATCATGCTCAAAAGAGGCATAGATCACTCAGTAGCAACATGAACACATGGCATAAAAATATAGACAGAACAAAGACTTAGAATATTTCTAAGTCCCTGAAAACAGCAACATTGAGAGGGCTACTTTGCATGATTGTGCTAGTCACCACAGAGATCCCAAAAATACATGGCATACACCCATATAAAGATGGCATGGCATACTTCAAAACTCATGTAGGGCTCAACATCATTGGAGGCACACATAAATCATGGCAAAAATGACAAATGTCCAATTACTCATATGGATCTGAAACTAACAGAAACTAGCACTCTTCCAACAGCATTTAGGGCATCAAGATGAACTCAAATAAACATGATGCAATGAGATGTAATGAAGTACTCGTTGAGGCGAACATTTCGATATGCTACACGCGCAAAACGGAGCCACGGGTGCAGAGTTATGAGATGATGAAGTATGCAAATAATTACTGAAATGGGGCAAATTAGGTCAACCGTTAGGTCTCCAGATCCAGATCCGGATCGAGGTCACTGTAGCGGCACGGAACCCGAGGTGCTCGCTGGAGTGGCTCGCCGGAACAGGGACGCGGTGGCCGGCCGGGAGGATGTGGAGGAGGAAGTAGCGGCCGGTCGGGCTTCGGAGGAGGTGCGGCATCGGCGGCGCGGAAGCTGGGGCATCCTGCGAGGCGATTGCCGGCGAGGAGCGAGGCTGAGGGCCCGCCGGCATGGACCGAGGCGGCGGTCGCCGGAGCGGCGAAGGACGAGGAAGGGCGTGGGCGGCGCGGTGGCAACCGGCCGCGGGGGACTCCCGCGGGCCGAGCGGGCTGGGCGGCGGCGCGGCGAAGTGGGGCTCCCGCGGTGCCACATGTCGAGTGGGGATAGGCTGAGGCGGCGGGCGTACGCGTCCGGTCCGCTCCGGACGTGTCCGGCGGCGCGAGGAGCAGAATTTTTAGGGTTTTGGGGGAAGAGATCCGGGATTTCGGGTGGTGATGCCTTTTTATAGGTAGGAGGAGCTAGGAGGCTCCAAATTGAGCACGGTTTTCGGCCACGCGATCGTGATCGAACGGCCTAGATGATGGAAGGGGTTTAGGTGGGTTTTGGGCCACTTTGGAGGGGTGTTGGGATGCAACACACATGAGGCCTTATCGGTCCCTTGGTTAACCGTTGGAGTATCAAACGAAGTCCAAATGGCACGAAACTTGACAGGTGGTCTACCGGTAGTAAACCAAGGCCGCATGACAAGTCTCGGTCCAATCCGGAAACGTTTAACACCCGCACACAAAAAGAGGTAGAAAGGGACACCGGAGGACATAGGAGCGCTGGAATGCAAAATGGGCAACAGGGAAAATGCTCGGATGCATGAGACAAACACATATGCATATGAATGCACATGATGAGATGATATGAGATGCATGAGAAGAAAAGAGCACACGAAGACAAAAACCCGACAACGAGGAAATATCATAACTTATCGCCGGAAAAGGCAAGAGTTGGAATACAAATATGGCATGTTACATACGGGGTGTTACAACACTCCACCACTACGAAAGGGTCTCATCCCGAGATCTAGGACTGGAAAAACTCCGGGTATTCAGAACGGAGGTGATCCTCGCGTTCCCAGGTGGCTTCACGGTCGGAACGATGTGACCACTTGACTTTCAGGAATTTGATAGACTTGTTGCGAGTCTTGCGCTCAGTTTCTTCAATAATAGCAATGGGGTGCTCATGATAAGACAGGTCTTCTTGGAGATCAATCTCTTCAAAGTTGATGGTGCGGTCAGGAGTCTTGAAACACTTGCGGAGTTGAGACACGTGAAACACGTCGTGCACGTTTGCAAAGTTGGATGGAAGCTCAAGTTGATAGGCGAGATCGCCTCTTTTGCCGATGATCTTGAAAGGACCCACGTATCTAGGGGCAAGCTTCCCTTTGATACTGAAGCGACGAGTACCTTTCACTGGAGAGACGCAGAGGTAGACATGGTCTCCGATCTCGAAAGCCAAGTCACGATGCTTGCTATCATAGTAACTCTTCTGGCGCGATTGCGCGACTTTCAGATTTTCACGAATGACTTTGCACATTTCTTCTGCCTCTGTGATTAAATCATTGCCAAGAAGTTGACGTTCACTAGTCTCTGACCAGTTAATAGGAGTACGGCACTTCCTGCCATAGAGAATTTCGAATGGGGCCTTTCCCGAACTCGCTTGGAAGCTGTTGTTGTAGGAGAACTCGACATATGGAAGACAATCTTCCCACTTCATACCGAAAGAGATGACACATGGCCTGAGCATATCTTCAAGAATTTGATTGACTCGCTCGACTTGGCCACTAGTTTGAGGATGAAAAGTTGTGCTGAAGCGAATGTTGGTGCCCATGGCCTTCTGAAAAGAATCCCAGAACTTAGAGGTGAAGATGCTCCCACGATCTGAAGATATCAACTGCGGAATGCCGTGCAGCGAGACAATTCTGGAGGTATATATCTCTGCCAACCGAGCTGCTGTGATAGATTCTTTTATAGGAAGAAAATGATCCACTTTGGTGAGCTTGTCGATGACAACAAAGATAGCATCATTGCCACGCTTGGACTTGGGAAATACAGTCACGAAGTCCATCTCAATATGGTGAAAGTTCCATTCTGGAATGGTAAGAGGTTGGAGGAGACCAGCTAGTCGTTGGTGTTCTGCTTTCACTCTTCTGCAGACATCACATTCATTCACGAACTGAGCAATCTCGCGCTTCATTCGAGTCCACCAATACAACTGCTTGAGGTCCTGGTACATCTTTGTACTTCCAGGGTGAATAGAGAGGAGTGAATTGTGAGCCTCATTCATAATGACTTTACGAAGGTCACCTTTAGGCACAACAATGCGATCCTCGAAGAATAGAGTATCCTTGTCATCAAGGCGATAGCACTTGTACTTGGGTTGGCTCTTGGCGATCCAATGTTCACCTTCTTCACCATAGCATCAAGAAGTTGAGCCTCGCGAATCTGATCTTCCAAAGTAGGAGAGACTTGGAAGGTGGCCAGTAATCCTTGAGGAACAACTTGAAGATTGAGTTTGCGGAAAGCTTCACAAAGCTCCAGTTGGTAAGGCTTGAGAATCAAACTGTTGCAGTAAGCCTTCCTGCTCAATGCGTTAGCAATTACATTGGCCTTGCCTGGAGTATATTCGATACTCGGATTATACTCTTGAATCATTTCGACCCACGAGTCTGCCTGAGGTTGAGGTTTGGCTGAGTGAAGATGTACTTGAGACTCTTCTGATCAGTGAAGATGTCCATTTTTCTTCCCAATAAGAGATGTCTCCAAGTTAAAAGAGCATGGACAACTGCCGCCAACTCGAGGTCATGAGTGGGGTAGTTCTTTTCGTTGGGCTTCAACTGGCGAGAGGTATAGGCCACAACTTTCTTCTCTTGCATCAGTACTGCACCAAGACCTTGAAGGGAAGCATCACAGAAGACCTCGGACGGTTTGGATTCATCAGGAGGAGTCAGAACTGGAGCAGTGACTAACTTCTCTTTTAGGGTGTTGAAAGCGATGTCACATTCAGGCGACCAGACGTACTTCACATGCTTCTGGAGGAGGTTTGAAAGAGGCTTCGCGATCTTAGAGAAGTTCTCAATGAACCTTCGATAATAGCTTGCGAGCCCAAGGAAGCTGCGGAGTTGCTTCACGTTCTGAGGTGGTTCCCAATTCACAATTGCAGACACCTTCTCAGGATTAACAGCTATGCCCTTGGTAGAGATGATATGCCCAAGGTAGAGAACCTCATTGAGCCAAAACTCGCACTTTGAAAACTTCGCATAGAACTGATGTTCTATGAGTTTATCCAGCACCACTCTCAAATGCTTGGCATGATCCTCCTTGTTCTTGGAAAAGACCAAAATGTCATCGAGGTAGACCAAGACGAAGTCATTTGTGTAGGCGTTGAAGATGAAGTTCATCATGCGGGAGAATGTTGGGGGAGCATTGACGAGGCCAAAAGACATGACAGTGTATTCATATGAACCATAGCTTGTTCTGAATGTTGTCTTGGGGATATCTTCTTCACGAATGCGAATCTGATGATAGCCCATACAGAGATCAAGCTTGGAGAATACTTGAGCACCTTTGAGTTGTTTGAAAAGCTCATTGATGTTGGGAAGTGGGTACTTGTTCTTTATGGTCTTCTTGTTCAATGGACGGTAGTCGACACAAAGTCGGTCCGTTCCATCCTTCTTCTTGACGAAAAGAACACCACAACCCCATGGAGAAGAACTTGGTCGGATGATACCCATACGCTCTTGAATATCGAGTTGTTTCTTTAGCTCCTTCAACACTTCAGGTCCAAGCTTGTAAGGACGTTTGCAAACAGGTTCCGTGCCAGGCTCAAGATCGATGACGAAATCAACAGGCCGGTGCGGAGGCATTCCTGGAAGCTCTTCTGGAAAGACGTCTTGATACTCACAAACGACTGGAATCTGAGAGATGGCATCCAGCTCGCCCTTCTCATTGAGAAAAAACAGTCTGATGGTATCATCACAAGCGGCAAAGACGATAACATCCTCAGACGAATGTGTCAATTGAATCTGCCTGCCAGCACAATCAAGCTGAGCCTTGTGCTTAGAAAGCCAGTCCATTCCGAGAATAAGATCAATATCCGAGTTACCAAGGACCACTAGAGAGGACAGAAACTTATAGTCCCCAACGTGATAGTAACATCCGGGATCGTAGAGCTTGCATTCATGAATTTACCCAGAGAAACAACTGATAATTGTCTAGGCAAATCTTGGAAAGGCAACTCATGCTTACATGCAAATGGTCTTGAAATGAAACAATGCGATGCACCAGTGTCAAAAACAACTTTTGCAGGAATGTCGTTAATAGGAAGGTTACCCATTATCACATCCGACGAGTCCTCTGCCTGAGCTGCATTCATCAAGTTGACCTTAGCAGACTTGGGGTTATGCTTGACCACTGTGGTGCTGGCAGATCTCACAGGAGGAGGAGGAAGATGCCTCTGATTGAAGCATTTGTTGGCATAGTGACCCTTCTGCTGACACTTGTTGCACGTGACCTCCGAGAGCGGACGGTGATACGGAGCACTTGATCTTGGAGCATGAGACAAAGTCTTGTTCTGAAAGCCTAGGTTGGGTGGGTGGGAAGATCCATTGCCACCTTTGCTCTTCTGCTGATAAGGCTGACGGAACGGAGGAGGAGGAGGCAACCAATAATTTTGCTGCTTAGTTGCCACTTGAGTTGAGGAAGAAGGAGTTGCATCTCTGACTCGCTTCTTGGAAGCATCACACTTGAGCTGAGCTGTCTCTTGTTTCATTGCCATGTTGTAAAACTCGTCGTACTTCTGCAGCTGAAAAAGCACAAGAGCAAGTTGAAGATCTTCTTTGAGGCCACCTCTAAACTGATAAATCATGCTCTTCTCGTCGGGGACGTCCTGCTTAACGAAACGAGCGAGCTTTTGGAACATGATGTTATACTGGTAAATAGACAAGCTGCCTTGCTTTAGGTTGCGGAATTCCTCATGCTTGCTCTTAACAACACTCTGAGGAATGTGGTGAGCTTTGAAGTCTTGACGGAATTCATCCAAGGTAATCACATGACCTCTTCTAGAATCTTTGTACTGCTGATACCACTGTGCAGCTTGGTCTTTGAGTTGGAACGAGGCAAACTTGACAAAGTCCTCAGGCCTGACGTTGCTACACTCGAAATGCTTGCAGATATCCATGAGCCAATCATCAGTGTCTGTTGCCTCGACACAGTTGCTGAAGGTCTTTGGCTGGTTAGCAAGGAACTGGTTGAGTGTAGAAAACTGATTTTGATTGTTGCCATGGCCTTGATTCCCTTGGTTGCGTTCTTGCAAGAGTTGCATGATCAGCTGAGTGTTGGCATTGGTAGTGGCCATCACAGCTTGGCATGCCTCCGGAGGTGGAGGTGGTGGTGGCAGATCAAGATTCGAACGCGTAGGAGGAGCCATCCTGAAGAGGGTGACATCCGTTAGCATCTTGACATTCAATATTCAAGCTGAATCAAATGGTTCGAAAATTGCAACTTATAGTATTAACATCCGAACAAAATGAACGAATGCATTCCAATAGAAATGGTCACACTTCCATAAATTGAGAAGCCACTTAGATAGAGGTAGAAGAATAAAACAACAAGGTACGAACATGAACAAATACTTGGTGAGGATTACCCAATCACAAACCAAATATCCGCGGAAGAAATACTAGAGCTACATGAACTCCCAGCTATGAAACTCCCGAAATTCTCCCGGTTATGCAATTAGGTGTTGGGGATATAGGGGAAGCATAATATCTCACCCAAAGCTAGCAAATCCTACATCTAGTTGTATCCATCCTTCAACAGATAACCAAGAAACCTTCGGAAATCATTTACCTCAACCTTCGAAAAGCATCCGTTATACGAGTTATGGCAATACTACTGAACTCCCGCCCAGTACTGGGTGGCGTCGAGGTTATCTCACCAACAACTGCATAAAAGAGATTTTTGATGTCGGGGAAACTCAGGTATTCCAGAATTGCAACGATAAAATTGTGACGACAACACCTTAGAGCTCAACTCCCCGAAACACTGCCACAACCCCTAAATGTCAGGAGGCACCAAGAACAATGTTCTCGTCACAAAAACATCGGAATGATTCCAAGATACCCGCGTGATCCTAAATTTTTTTAGTGAAATTTGAGAAGAGAAGAGTCAAAACTCTACGTCAGGATGCCTCACCAGAGCGGCGAAGGGATTGAGGAGTAAAAAGAATCCTACTCTCCGATATATATAATCCTAAATGACTCAAAACATTTTTCTAGACTTAACAACGCCAGCGATTCGATCAAGCAGGGGGCTCCTAAGGTCGGGGAAGGCTCTTAGTACCAACTTGTAACGCCCACGATGCGGCTATAGCTCCCACATGTCGAAGCACGACTTAGAGTCATAACCGCATTGTAAGAAATGTCGCAAGTGAGGTAATCTTCACAACAACCCATGTAATGAATAAGGGAAAAGATACATAGTTGTATTACACTCGCCACGTCACACAAATATCATAAATATCATTACATTCATCCAGATACAATCAAGGTCCGACTAAGGAACCAAATAAAGAACAACCCCAAATGCGACAAAGTCCCCGATCGCCCCAACTGGGCACCACTACTGATCGTCTGGAAAGGAAACGTAGTATCATCCTGAGTCCTCATCGAACTCCCACTTGAGCTCAGTCGAATCACCTGGAGCGGTATCATCGGTCCCTGCATCTGGTTTTTGAAGTAATATGTGAGTCACGGGGACTCAGCAATCTCACACCCTCGCGATCAAGAATATTTAAGATTATAGGAAGGGTAAAAGTATGATGTGGAGCTGCAGCAAGCGACTGGCATATATGGTGGCTAACATACGCAAAAGAGAGCGAGAAGAGAAGGCAAAGGCACGGTCGATGAACTATGATTAAGAAGTGATCCTAGAACAACCTACGATCAAGAATAACACGAGACCGTGTTCTCTTCCCGGACTCCGCCGAAAAGAAACCATCACGGCCACACACTCTGTTGATTCATTTTAATTAAGTTAAGTTTCAGGTTTTCTACAACCGGACATTAACAAATTCCCATCTGCCCATAACCGTGGGCATGGCTTTCAAAAGATCAAATCCCTGCAGGGGTGTCCCAACTTAGCCCATCACAATCTCTCACGGTCAACGAAGGATATTCCTTCTCCCAAGACAATCCGATCAGACTCGGAATCCCGGTTACAAGACATCTTGACAATGGTAAAACTAAACCAGCAAAGCCACCCGAATGTGCCGACAAATCCCGATAGGAGCTGCACATATCTCGTTTTTAGGGCACACTCAGATGAGCCAGTCGTCGGGTAGGCCAGCCCAGAGTTGCCCGTGGTAGCCCCGGACATCGCTCAGTTGGACCAACACTTAGAGAAGCACTGGCCCGGGGGGGAGTTAAAATAAAGATGACCCTTGAGTCCATGAAACCCAAGGGAAAAGGCTAGGTGGCGAATGGTAAAACCAATGTTGGGCATTGCTGGAAGAGTTTTATTCAAGGCGAACTGTCAAGGGGTTCCCATTGTAACCCAACCGTGTAAGGAACGCAAAATCAAGGAACATAACACCGGTATGACGGAAACAAGGGCGGCAAGAGTGGAACAAAACACCAGGCATAAGACCGAGCCTTCCACCATTTACCAAGTATATAGGTGCATTAAAATAGACAAGATATATATAATGATATCCCAACAAAGAACATGTTCCAACAAGGAACAAACTCCAATCTTCACCTGCAACTAGCAACGCTATAAGAGGGGCTGAGCAAAGCGGTAACATAGCCAAACAACGGTTTGCTAGGACAAGGTGGGTTTGAGGTTTGACATGGCAATATGGGAGGCATGATAAGCAAGTGGTAGGTATCATAGCATAGGCATAGCAAAAGAGCGAGCATCTAGCAAGCAAAGATAGAAGTGATTTCGAGGGTATGGTCATCTTGCCTGCAAAGTTCTCTGAGTTGACGTTAGCTTGATCCTCGTAAGCATACTCAACGGGCTCCTCGATCACGTACTCGTCTCCCGGCTCTACCCAAAGCAAGAACAACAAGCAAAGGGAGACACAATCAACCACGAGCAATGCACAAACAACATCATGCAAAACATGGCATGATATGCGGGACGTGATATGCGATGCATATGCATGTTTTGGAAAAAAGATTGAAACTGGCCTCAACTTGGAAAACCAAGAGTGCCACTGGAAGGAGGAGTTGATTTCGGTCGAAATCGATATAAAGATCATCGGAATCGGATACGTGGTTTGCAAATGGCAAGCGAAACAAATATGGCACCGATTTGTGATTAACAGCACGAGGCCATATAAATGCATCAAGAACAACAAGCTACATCACTCTAACATAGCAACAAAATACATGGCAGGGATCCACTCAAGATTCTTGACAAAAGATGAACACTGAGCTACGGCTAATTCACTCAATAGCAGTTTCAAACAAGCATGGCAAAAGTGCAAAAGATATCAGGTTACAGACTTGGAGAAAATAACATGCCAAGAATTTAACATCAGGAAGCAATGTTTAGAGCACGATAACAACATGCTACAGGAACATATCATGGAAAAGCTAAGCATGGCATGAAGCTACTCAAAGCATACAACAAAAGTCCCTTACTGAACATAAGCCAAAAGGGATCAGAAAGTACAATGGCATCCATGTGAACATAGCAATTATCGTTAACAGATTCAGACTTAGCAGAAAACTGGAACATGGCAAAACAGATATCAAGTAGGCATGTGTACGAGCTCGATGCACTCACCACAAAGCATTGCATGACAAACTAAGCATACACCCAGCAAGTAGACATGGCATAGAAGCTAAACATGGCAAAAACAACATCATAGCATGCACGGATCAACTACAACAACCTCGGCAAAAATGCTTAACATGTAAACATTCTGCCAGGAACATTTTATAGAAAAAGTAGAGCTCGATTGACTCAAGCTAGGGTTCTCCATAAATGCAAACAAAGACATGGCTGGATAGAGCACCACAATATATACAAAACATCCTTACTTATCATGCTCAAAAGAGGCATAGATCACTCGGTAGCAACATGAACACATGGCATAAAAATATAGACAGAACAAAGACTTAGAATATTTCTAAGTCCTTGAAAACAGCAACATTGAGAGGGCTACTTTGCATGCTTGTGCTAGTCACCACAGAGATCACAAATATACATGGCATACACCCCTGTAAAGATGGCATGGCGTACTTCAAAAATCATGTAGGGCTCAACATCATAGGAGGCACACATCAATCATGGCAAAAATGACAAATGTCCAATTACTGATATGGATCTGAAACTAACAGAAACTAGCACTCTTCCAACAGCATTTAGGGCATCAAGATGATCTCAAATGAACATGATGCAATGAGATGAAATGAAGTACTCGTCGAGATGAACATTCTGATATGCTACACGCGTAAAACGGGGCCACGGGTGCAAATTTATGACATGATGAAGTATGCAAATAATTAATGAAACGGGGCAAATTAGGTCAACCGTTAGGTCTCTAGATCCAGATCCAGATCGAGGTCACTGTAGCGGCACGGAACCCGAGGTGCTCGCCGGAGTGGCTCGCCGGAACAGGGACGCGGTGGCCGGCCGGGAGGACGCGGAGAAGGAAGGAGAGGCCGGCCGGGCTTCGGAGGAGGCGCGGCGTCGGCGGTGCGGAAGCCGGGGCGTCCGGCGAGGCGCTTGCCGGCGAGGAGCGAGGCGGCGGGCTCGCCGGCATGGACCGAGGTGGCGGTGCGCGGCGAAACGAGGCGGCGCGCGGCGGCGGTCGCCGGAGTGGCGAAGGACGAGGAAGGGCGCAGGCGGCGCGGTGGCAACGGGCCACGGCGAAGTGGGGCTCCCGCGGTGCCACGTGTCGAGCGGGGATAGGCTGAGGCGGCAGGCGGACGTGTCCGGTCTGCTCCAGACGTGTCCGGTGGCGCTGGGAGCGGATTTTTTAGGGTTTGGGGGGAAGTGATCCGGGATTTCGGGTGGTGATGCCTTTTTATAGGTAGGAGGAGCTAGGAGGCTCCAAATTGAGCACGGTTTTCGGCCACGCGATCGTGATCGAACGGCCTAGATGATGGAATGGGTTTAGGTGGGTTTTGGGCCACTTTGGAGAGGTGTTGGGCTTCAACACACACGAGGCCTTATTGGTCCCTCGGTTAACCGTTGGAGTATCAAACGAAGTCCAAATGGCACGAAACTTGACAAGCTGTCTACCGGTAGTAAACCAAGGCCGCATGACAAGTCTCGGTCCAATCCGAAAACGTTTAGCACCCACACACAAAAAGAGGTAGAAAGGCACACCGGAGGACATAGGAGCGCCGGAATGCAAAACGGGCAACGGGGAAAATGCTCGGATGCATGAGACAAACACGTATGCAAATACAATGCACATGATGACATGATATGAGATGCATGACAAGACAAAAGCACACGAAGACAAAAACTCGACAACGAGGAAATATCATAACTTAGAGCCGGAAAAGGCAAGAGTTGGAATACAAATTTGGCATGTTACATACGGGGTGCTACATCGTGGAATAAGAGAGCACATCCTCAGGATGAGCAATATGGAAGCAAAGCTCAAGCCCATGGATGAGGATCTGGAGATCAAACCAAAGCTCCTAGTTCATCTGGTCATGGCTTCACTGCCAAAGGAGTTTGAAACTTTTGTTGTAAACTACAATATGTCACCTGGAATATGGGACATTGAAAAGACAATAGCAATGTGTGTCCAAGAAGAGGACAGACTCAAAACCTCACATGGTGGTTCACTCAACTATGTGAAGGATCAGAGGAAAAAGAATTACAAGAAAAACATCAAAAGTTCCCCCTCCAAGCCACATGGCAAAGTTCCCTATCACCATCAATAGAAGCCTTTCTCGGTGGACAAAGACACATGTCTCCATTGTAAGAAGACCGGCATTATAAGGTCGACTGCCCCGATTGGCTAAAGTCAAGCATGGCAAAAAGAGGTAACAATATAGTTTCATTTGTAATTGAATCCTTGTATACACAGTTTTCAAAATCCACTTGGTGGATTGACTCAAGAGAAACTGTTCATGTTGCAAATTCTTTACATGGATTCCAGTCGATGCGGACTACGCTAAGAAGCGAAAGACACATTCAAGTGGCAAACGGAGTTGAAGCTGTCGGTGACATCTCCTTGGAGTTAGCTGATGGATTCAATCTTCTACTTAGAGATGTTTTATTTGTTCCACCATGTCATAGAAACTTAATAAGTGTTTCTTGTTTGGACAAAGATAATTATGAATGTTATTTTGGACATGGCAAGTGTTCCATATGGTTAAATAATTCTTATGCGGGTGATGCTTTACTACACGATGAGATTTATTTGTTATCACTTCATGAAAAAGTTTATTCTGTATGCAATCTGAAAGAACATGTTTCCGCGTCGAATAAAGAACAAAAGAAAAGATAGAGAACATTCGAATCATCGAAATTATGCCACTGTCGCTTGGGCCATATTTCCAAGGGGAGAATAGAAAGATTAGTCAAAATTGAAATTCTTCCTCCGTTAGAATTCTTAGACTTAGAACAATGCGTAGATTGCATTAAAGGAAAAAATATAAATCAAAACAAAAAAGGTGCAATCCATAGCACAGGCACACCAGAAATCATCCACACTGACATTTATGGACCATTTCGAGTGAAAAGTGTGGATGGATATGACTTGTTCATAACATCCACAGATGATTACTCTCGCTATGGTTATATTTATCCAATCAAAGAAAGATCGGAAGCGTTGGATAAATTTAAAATATTCAAAGCTGAGGTTGAAAATCAGCATGATAAAAGAATAAAGATAGTAAGGTCCAACCGTGGGGGAGAGTACTACGGTCTGCACACTCCATATGGCCAAGTCCCTGGACCTTTTGCAAAGTTCTTGCAGGAGACTGGCATAGTAGCCCAGTATTCAATGCCGGGCGAGCCTCAGCAAAATGGAGTAGCTGAAAGGCGCAACCATACACTTATGGATCTGGTGCGCAGCTGATGAGTTATTCCAACTTGCCATTGGGATTATGGATGGAGGCGCTTAAAACCGCCATTCACATTCTCAATAGAGTACCAAGCAAGTTGGTGCCCAAAACACCATATGAGCTATGGACAGGAAGGGTGCCCTCCCTACAACACTTCAGGCTGTGGGGGTGCCCTACTGAGGCCAAAATGTTTAATCCAAACATTGCAAAGTTAGATACCAAAACAGTGAGTTACCACGTCATTGGCTATCCAGACAGATCAAAGGGTTTTCGTTTCTACTGCCCAGACAGATATACAAAGTTTGTAGAAACAAGACATGCAGTCTTCTTAGAGGACGAAAAGATGAGGAGGGGCTTGGTAGCTTGGAAAATTGATCCTGAGGAGAAGAAGCTGCATGCACCTAATCCAATGATTCATGAGACATTTTTCTCACTACCAGTTGCAACTCCACCCATGACAACTATGGGGGTAGACCTGGAACCTGTCCATCAGGAGCCGACTAAACCCGTTGTTGAGCATGAGAGGGAGGTGCAGCAACAAATTTTAGAAGAGGTGCCAGATGTTGAGGCACAGAATGTGCTAGAAACTAAGGCCCTTAGAAGGTCTACAAGACACAAAAAGTCAGCTATTTCTACTGATTATAAAGTTTATAACACGTAAATAGTTCATACAGAAAAAGATCCCACCTCATATGAAGAAGCCATGAGAAGCCTTCATTCATCAAAGTGGATGAAGGCAACGGAAGACGAGATGAAATCGACGAGTTCCAAAGATGTTTGGGACTTAGACGAAATTCCTAAAGGAGCCAAGACAATAGGCTGCAAATGGGTCTACAAAGCTAAGTATGACTCCAAAGGGAATGTAGAAAAGTATAAAGCAAGACTTGTGGCAAATGGATTTACACAAAGAGAAGGGATAGATTATAATGAGACATTTTCTCCAGTCTCATGTAATGATTCCTTTAGAATCATAATGGCATTAGTTGCTCATTTTGATTTAGAGTTACATCAAATGGATGTAAAGACGACATTTATCAACGGGGATTTAGAAGAAAATTCTACATGAAACAATCCAAGGGTTTTATCATGGAAGGCAAGGAAAATATGTTATGCCGCCTGAAGAAATCCATTTATGGATTAAAGCAAGCCTCTAGACAGTGGTATCTAAAGTTTAATCAAACGATTAAAAGTTTTGGATTTGAAGAAAATATTGAGGATAACTGCATTTATGCAAAGTTTAAAAATGGGAAATATATTTTCCTAATCTTGTATCTTGCTAGCAGTGATGTTAGTCTATTACAAGAAACAAAGAACTTCTTATCCTCAAATTTTGACATAACAGATCTTGGTGAAGCACCGTATGTATTGGGCATAGAAATTCACCGAGATAGGAACAATGGAGTATGAGAACTATCGCAGAAAGCATATTTAGAAAAGGTTCTTAAAAAGTATAATATGCATGCGAGTAAAGCCACACCCGCTCCAATAGTCAAGGGCGATAGTTTTGGGAAATTCCAATGTCCCAAGAACCAGTACGAGATCGATTAAATGAAAGCAGTACCATATGCTTCGGCAATTGGCAGCTTACAGTATGCACAAGTGTGCACTCGCCCTAACTTAGCCTTTATCACCGGGGTACTCGGTAGATATCAAGAGAATCCAGGCATAGAGCACTGGAAGATGGTAAATAAAGCATTACGTTATGCGCAAGGCACGCACTGGTGCGCGTAGGTCCTAAACAAACGGTTTTTAACCCCTTTCCGCGATGGCATTCAGAACCGTCGCTAAGTGAGTGTGAGCGATAGGGGGGTCCTGCCTACATGACCCAGAAACCGTTGGGGATATGCCCTCCTGGCACACATGCTCAACAAAATGAGGTCGTGTGCGACCGGCAAGCACTCAAATACAGAAATACGCACAATAGTGCTAAAAAATTACAATTATACAGGCGAAATCATTTCTGGTCGTAAGTACATCCCACACAGTCAGTCACCACTAAACGTTTCCGTTCGTATATACACTCCACACATTCACTACAAGGAAAATGTTTGCACAAGGTGGCGTAAGGCAAACAGTTTTGAAGAGAATGTCGTGTGTGATTGCTCATTGATCCAACACGGTTTATTCCTAGAAACTGTGTGTGTTGCCCGAGGTCAACCCCCACGGTGTTTTCTCATTAATCGTTTGCAATAGGAAAACCCAATTAGCAAGCTAATTGGCCAATTAGCAGGCTAATTACCCTATTATTAATAATCCATTTACTAATATAATTAACATTCATATTAAGCACATAATATATTCCATTCCATATTAAGGAAGCAGGATTTCATAATTAAAATACATCAGAGTACAACATGATATAGCTTCAGCACTCAGCTACCCCATTACACAACTGCACCATCAGCAAGTTTCACATGCAACACCTAGAACCTTTCGAAATTAGCATCATAGACGGTACATAGAGAGATGCATCTCATATGGAAAACTGCTGAAGCGGAAGGCGAATATTGAGCCTTCATTCATGTTGAAGGTCTTTGCAACTTTAGGATAGTGCCTGTGGAGGATTGACCGTCCATCATTCGACCTCTTCAGGAACACTTCAATATTGAACCGTGGGTGTTGTATGAAAACTTTCCTCGCCTCCTGACCATAGAGGTGGTTTGAGAGGTAATCATCAGTGAAGCCTGAAAACAAGGATGTGCATAAATATCGTCTCTATATTGGAAATGGGGCAAACGAATACAAAAAGGCAAAGTATAATGGTTAGTACCATCTTGTAAACCTCGGTGCTTCCCATTGTTTCCCTGCAACACATATAAGGTAGTTAGTCATCAGGTTAAGTAAGGGTTCGCATGCTATTAGTAAAATATGTTGATGATAAGTAAGCACATTGCAGATTCATCAGATTAATTCAAGCCACATGGAAAACCCATTTATCCAAACCAAGCATGATTAAGAACTAGGAAATATAGCACTTGTATATGTTTCTCATGTATTAAGTGCAGCCAAATTCGATTTATTCCTCACATGGTATACAATAACAGAATGTAGCCACAGGAATTGAACATCGCATTGCAGAATTGAAGTAAGCAGTTAACTAAACACCACAACAAATGAACCTAACATTAACTGAGCACCACATTGCACAATATAACATACTCCTAATAGAAGATCAAACAGTTAACCAAACCAAGCATGCGTAACAACATGGAAATATAGCAATTGTATTTGTTTCTCATGTATTTAGTACAGCCAAATTCGATTTATTCCTCACATGGTATACAATAATAGAATGCAGCAACAACAATTGAACATCGCAATGCAGAATTGAACAAAGCAGTTAACTAAACACCACAACAAGTGAACAAAGCCACAACAAATGAACCAAGCAGTTAACTAAACACCAATTGAACAATATAACATACTCCTAATAGAAGATCCGACAGTTAACCAAACCAAGCATGCTTAACAAATTGGAAATATTGCACCCTGAAGAATTGAACATCACAATTGCAAAATTGAACCAAGGAGTTAATTGAACACCACATTGCATGACATATAGAACATATACACTATAGCATAAGATTGCATGGTAAAAGTAGATAGCACAATTCACTAGAATTTGTTAAGGAAAGGCAGTAGCCAGCAAACTGAACATGGGTCCTTATAGTGAGCTAATAAGACAAGCTACTCCTCATTGTCGGAGATATCGATGACGATTGGCTCCTTGGACATGGAAGAGGGGGAGGCCTCCACATCGTGGGTGCCCTTGTTGTAGTGGTGAGTTGGCTGAGCTGCTCCGGCCACCAACCTGCTAGCTCTCGAGATGAGGTAAGCACGTGCGCGCTGAGAAAACACCTCGTAGTCTTCGTCGAAGGCATTGACGGTGGCCTCGAGAAAACACCACGAACTATCGTCTAAACCAGCCAACCGCGCCGCGGCGTCAGTGCATGAGGCGTCAATGGTGGCCTCAACGGCGAGGTGCTCCTCCAAGATCTGGGGGTCGGCACGAATTGCAACCATCGCGACCTCATCCACGCGTGCGGCCACGATTTGCTTCTCCGCTGTAAAATGTTCCTTGAGGTCCTGGCTATACTGCGTGCACCATGGCTTAGGTCGGCACTTTTTTGGTGGAGGGGTCAGTGATTTGGGTGGAAGGTGTTGCGCTCGCGCGGCGGTCGGGGCATGTGGGATGTGGAAGGAGGAGGAGGATGGGGGTCGAGTGTGGATTACCTGCCTGGATAGGCAAGGCCGAGTAGCGTGACATAGGGTCGCTGCCGAGGAGGCGGCGGCGCTGCAAGCAAGGAGTGAATGTTTCAACTTGGAAAGGAAGGCGGAAAAAGGAGAAATGTGGCTTTTGGTAAGGGGGAGGGGGAGGGGAGGTAGATATTTTCGCGGAAGCCAAAAATTTGGAATAGCTTCAGACAAAAAACTGGCGCGCAAAGTGTCATCAGACATGGTCCCTTATTCAAACACGGTCCGAAGATATTTCATGCTACATCTCACATGGTTGGTTATAATAAACTGTGTGGGGTCTACTTGATTTGAATTACATAATGGGGTCACAGCGGCCATGGACGGTGTTTGAATTGCTAGACCTTTTATCTGCAGTGATCATAAAAGAATTGGAATTATTCAGGGTTCGTTTGGACATTTTTATGCATTAAGTGAGTTTTCAATGTATTTATGTGCATAATTCAAATTTGAACTACATGAACATGCTCAAGTGCATATAAATTCATTAAAAAATCAAATCTTTGTCCTTTGGTGCATGCTTAGGTCACATGCAAGAAATGGGAATGAATTTCAAACACCATGGCACCGTTGATTGCCGGCAAAACATTGAGATGCATGGTTTTTAAATTCTAATAAATCCAAAAATCGTCTGAAATTCATGAACCTTTGCATGCTATCATGGAGCGGTAACAACATGCCGTGGTACAAATTTTGTCCCATTTGGGGCAGGTTTGGGTATATGCTTCTCACAAACCGGAGCTTCTCACAACAAGCATGATGGTTTTCGGTAGGGAACATCCCACCTTTGGGGACGAAACGATATCCATTGCCTCTTATTGCTTTCAAGTTTTTTTTCTCTTGTCAACATAGAACAACAGGAGTGTTGTGTGAATTTTTGTGATTTTTCGGGGTTCATTTGGACTTTTTTATGCATTAACTGAGTTTTCAATGCATTTGTGTGCATAATTCAAATATGAACTACATGTGCATGCTCCCATGCATATAAATTGGTTGAAAAATCAAATCTTTGTCCTTGGGTGCATGCTTAGGTCCCATGCAAGAAATGGGAATGAATTTCAAACACCATGGCACCGTTGATTGCCGGCAAAACATTGAGATGCCTGATTTTTAAATTCTAGTAAATCCAAAACTCGTCTGAAATTCATGAAACTTGGCATGCTATCATGGAGCATCATCAACATGTCGTGGTACAAACTTTGTCCCACTTGGGGAAGGTTTGGGTATATGCTTCTCACAAACCGGAGCTTCTCACGACAAGCATGCTGGTTTTCGGTAGAGAACGTCCCACCTTTGGGGACGAAACGATATCCATTGCCTCGTATTGCTTTCAAGTTTTTTTTCTCATGTCAACATAGAACAACAGGAGTGTTGTGTGAATTTTTGTGATTTTTCTGTGTTCGTTTGGACATTTTTATGCATTAACTGAGTTTCCAATGCATTTATATGCATAATTCAAATTTGAACTACATGTGCATGCTCCCATGCTTATAAATTGGTTGAAAAATAAAATCCGTGTCCTTCGGTGCATGCTTAGGTCCCATGAAAAAAATGGGAATGAATTTCAAACACCAGGGCACCATTGATTGCCGGCAAAACATTGAGATGCGTGGTTTTTTAATTCTCGTAAATCCAAAACTCATCTGCAATTCATGAAACTTGGCATGCTATCATGGAGCGGCATCAACCTGCCGTGGTACAAATTTTGTCCCATTTGGGGCAGGTTTGGGTATATGCTTCTCACAAACTGGAGCTTCTCACAACAAGCATGATGGTTTTTGGTAGGGAACGTCCCACCTTTGGGGACGAAACGATATCCATTGCCTCTTATTGCTTTCAAGTTTTTTCTCGAGTCAACATAGAACAACAGGAGTGTTGTGTGAATTTTTGTGATTTTTAGGGGTTCGTTTGGACATTTTTATGCATTAACTCAGTTTTCAATGCATTTATGTTTATAATTCAAATTTGAACTACATGCCCATGCTCCAGTGCATATAAATTGGTTGAAAAATCTAATCTTTGTCCTTGGGTGCATGCTTAGGTCCCATGCAAGACATGGGAATGAATTTCAAACACTATGGCACCGTTGATTGCCGGCAAAACATTGAGATGCCTGGTTTTTAAATTCTAGTAAATCCAAAACTCGTTTGAAATTCATGAAACTTGGCATGCTATCATGGAGCGGCATCAACATGTCGTGGTACAAATTTTGTCCCATTTGGGGCAGGTTTGGGTATATGCTTCTCACTAACCGGAGCTTCTCACAACAAGCATGATGGTTTTCTGTAGGGAACATCCCACTTTTGGGGACGAAATGATATCCATTGCCTCTTATTGCTTTGAATTTTTTTCTCTTGTAAACATAGAACAACATGAGTGTTGTGTGAATTTTTGTGAATTTTCAGGGTTCGTTCGGACATTTTTATGCATTAACTGAGTTTTCAATGCATTTATGTGCATAATTAAAATTTGAACTACATGTGCATGCTCTAGTGGATATAAATTGGTTGAAAAATCAAATATGTGTCCTTGGGTGCATGCTTAGGTCCCATGCAAGAAATGGGAATGAATTTCAAACACCAGGGCACCGTTGATTGCAGGCAAAACATTGAGATGCCTGTTTTTTACATTCTAGTAAATCCAAAACTCGTCTGAAATTCATGAAACTTGGCATGCTATCATGGAGCAGCATCAACATGCCGTGGTACAAATTTTGTCCCATTTGAGGCAGGTTTGGGTATATGCTTCTCACAAGCCGGAGCTTCTCACAACAAGCATGATGGTGTTCGGTAGGGAACGTCCCACCTTTGGGGACCAAACGATATCCATTGCCTCTTATTGCTTTCAAGTTTTTTTCTCGTGTCAATAGAACAACAGGAGTGTTGTGTGAATTTTTGTGATTTTTCGGGGTTCGTTTGGATATTTTTATGCATTAACTGAGTTTTCAATGCATTTATGTGCATAATTCAAATTTGAACTACATGTGCATGCTCCAGTGCATATAAATTGGTTGAAAATCAAATATGTGTCCTTGGGTGCATGCTTAGGTCCCATGCAAGAAATGGGAATGAATTTCAAACACCAGGGCACCGTTGATTGCCGGCAAAACATTGAGATGCCTGGTTTTTAAATTCTAGTAAATCCAAAAGTCGTGTGAAATTCATGAAACTTGGCATGCTATCATGGAAGGGCACCCGACATGCTGTGGTATCTTTTGTGTCTGTTTTGAGAGAAGGCGCACTCGAATAATGACAACCAACAAAGGCATTTTTAAAAAATAGCTGCCACTTTAATATCTCAAACGTTTGTATAATTAAAACCATGTGTGTTCGGTTAACCATTCACGTGACGCCATGTGTCTTGTTTTTAATGGATATAGGAGGTGCCATGTCGACAGCTTCTTGATTGAACGGGAGGCATGAGAGCGCAGTCCGGTGTGCAGGCTCACCGGGAAGCGTACAAGCTGTTCAATGCAGGATCTGTGCATCTCTTCAACGCAAACGGTTCAGATTACGATATGCAAATTAAAGCCAGACTTCGGCGCTAAGCCAAGAGACACTGCAATTTTTCAAAATATGCAGCTAAAAATAAATATCACTATCTATTTTTTGCAACTAAAATTCAGTAATTAAGCATAGATTTCACTCATACTAGAGATTAAGCAGTCGTTCTCACCGAAAGCGAGATAGCCTTGGACCGTCGCCCGTCTCGCTCCCACGGGTCTATATTAATGGTGCCGCCAAGCGGACGCACCCCCCATCCTCGCCACACACACAATTCCTCTCTCTCCACCATCATCCTCGATGCGACTCTGAGTCCTCAAAGCCGTCATTGTACGAGGATGCCGCCGAAGCGCCCCATCGGAAGGAGTGGCAACGTCGGGGCTACTGAAGCATTGGAGCATGGCGTGAATATGGAGACAAAGGTTCCCATCCCCGCCGACGAGGTGGAGAACGAGGCTGCCAACAAGCGGAGGCGGGTCGAGAAAGAACCACAAGTGACTCCAGCAAGCCTAGACTTCATCAACAACCTCCCCGATGATATGTTGATAGTCATCATATCCCTCCTCCCAATCAGAAATCGGGCGAGGACAGCCGCCATTTCCCGGCGGTGGAGCACCCTTTGGCTCCGCACCCTTGTCGTCCTCCTCCACGCCACCAAGATCTGCCATGGCTATCACCAAAGCTTGGATGCATTGTCCCAGATCCTCGGCAGTCACCATGGCCCAATCAAAGGCCCTATCGCGGGCAGGTTCTGTTCCAATGGCAAGGAGCGAGGCAAGCTTGGCGAGTGGTTCCGATCCCACGCCATAGATCAGCTCGAGAAGCTAAGTTATAATGATGGGCATATGAGCTTGCTGCCAACGTCCGCGCCCCGCTTCGCGCCCACACTGCGCCTCACCAAGTTTATGAACTGCCATCCCCCTTAATGACATGCCCGCTCTTTTTCTACCACGACTGAAGCACCTCAATCTCGTCGTCGTCCGCATCCCAAATGATGACATGGAGCGCCTCCTCCATAGTTGTACTGCACTCGAGTTCTATTGTCTTCAGGCGATGAATTGGTTGAGTACCTTGCACATCACCTCCAGGCTTCTCTGCACTATTTATATGTGTTGCTGGTGCTGCAATGAGAGATCACAAAAGGTGGACCACAATATGGTCATCCAGGATACACCTTCACTTGAGAGATTACTTGTAGTTGATCAACAAGGTCCAACAAGAATCAATGTCATTTTTGCGCCGAAATTGAAAGTGGTGGGCTACTCGTCTGTCAAATACTACAACTTTCAGGTACATCAATCGCCTTATATACCTCTCCTTCTTGATATCAACGTTATTTCTAGTTTTGAAGATGTATGTTCGTCTGTCATCTAGCGAAGCTTCACCTAGACTCTGGGCATAGTGAAGGTCTTGGCACTAGAATATGTCGTCCCCAACCTAGAACAAGTTTTCAGTTGCCTGAGATGCTTTCCGTGCCTGAAGAAGCTGTATATCGAGGTGATGTTCCTTTCCTGTTAAATGTTAACCATAAGGGAGTTCAATTTTTTGCACCTTTTCCCAAGTTTACAATGACTATGTACTATGATTTCTGAAGGAATTTTGGAGGATTTTAGGACATACACCCCCACCCCATATTGGTTGCTTCATTCATATGGTTATAATCGTCCATAAGCATTTCTCCTTTGGATTCATCTGTACTAGTTTTCTTAGGGAACTTTTCATCCAATCCAACCTCTTGTGAAGAAGGCTACATGTTTCTAGATTGTAATCAAATTAATGCTCATGTTAATCATGACAGATCGAAGATGGCACGTTGGTGCGTTTTACAAATCCTGCAAACCAAATGGGTGTGTAGCAGTGTTCAAAACTGCATGTAGGCACTAACACGTTCTCTTCTTTTGCAGTGCATATTAGGCCTGGTGGAAGATGTTGATAACAACAATCACATCGAATGCCTGGACCTGCATCTCTCAAATATTACTTTGAACTCCTATCGAGGGACCCCACCGGAGATTACACTCGCCATGTTCTTTCTTGCCAGAGCAAAGGTGCTGAGGGTATTGAGGTTGAACACGAATTTAATTAGGAAATATCAATGGTATGATTATCAGAGGCGGCTGGTACTGCGGAATGGAAGTGCCTCCAAAAATGCCAAACTTCGTATTGGAAGAGCATATGGCAAAGCAATTGGAAGTTATTGTGTCAAACCCATACATGACTTGTCAGCGGCTGATCCATTTTCAGAAATTACCCGGTTTGCAATGTTTGCATTTGGGAGTTGTAATCATTGAATTTGAACCTTGCAATATTTATCGTATTTGTTATATTGAACCATTTCTATTCTCTTATCTCAACGCAAACAGTTCATCCGGGTGAACCGCATGTCATACATCGCACACACCTTGATCTGGCTGACCGTTTCATTTGTGTTGCCTAATCACAAACAGTTCATCTGAGTGAACTATATGCTGCACATCGCACACACCTTGATGTCGCTGCCCGTTTCTTTTGAGTGGCCTAATCACAAACAGTTCATCCGAGTGAACTGTATGATGTACATCACACACGCCTTCATCAGCTTGTCCGTTTCTTTTGTTCCACCTCATAGCAAATGGTTCATTGGACTGAACCGTATGACCTGGATCGCACACACAACTAAAATCTGAACCGTGTTTAATGCATCCTCCATTGCAAACGATTTGAACCTTTTTGATGATTTTTTAGATCCCCGCTTATGATTAATGCATCGCACACAGTTTCGTGAAAGGGTCTCTGATCATAGTATCATGTTAGCCGCATCCTGCAGTAGTGATGAAGGACTACATGCTAATATACAGGAGAAGTGATTGCCTAGGGATAAAAGGGTATTCAGACACAGATTTTGCAGGGGACAAATATGATAGGAAATCTATGTCAGAATACGTATTCACCCTCGCTGGGGGAGCTATTTCGTGGAAAATCTCCAAACAGTCGATAGTTGCATCATCCATGATGTATGGAAAATTCATAGCATACTTGAAGCCATGGGGTAGGCGATATGGCTAAAGAAATTTGTACCCGACTTGAAAGTGGTTGATTGTATTCACAAACCACTAAAGATGTACTGCGACAACCAGCCCGCAATATTCTATGCTCACAACAACAAGTCGAGTAATGCTGCCAAAACAATAGAGATAAGGTATTATGTTGTGAAAGATAAAATACAGGATCAAACTATAAGACTCAAGCATATAAGGACAGAGGATATGCTTGCGGATCCGCTGACGAAAGGCTTACCACCCAATGTGTTCAAGGAACACTTAGCCGGCATGGGTTTAAGGGAAAGCCTTATGATTCCTGGATAGGCCCAAAAGGAACATAATTTGTGTCTGAACAAAACATAAGTTGTAGCAGTATGATTCTATCGGCAATTAAGCTATAACGATGAAACATGCTCTATGTACCAATATGTGATGAAACAAATAAACAAGAAAGTATAAGGTTAAAAGTAAAGTTGAGATCAAGGGGGAGAATGTTAGGTTGATCTCTCTCTCGTTCGAACCCAATGAGTCGAATGGGCCCCTTGCCTCGCACCCTGATCGAGGGCGCCCAACCAAACCATGGTTGGTGGGCCCTTGTCGCCAGCGCAATATAAAGAGGTGGGGTGCCGGGGCAAGGATTAGGAGGTTGACCGTGCACCACAACACCACCAACACAGCAATCCGATCTAGGGTTTTGCGCTAGGCCGACAGGAAGCTCCGCCGCCACCACCTCGCCCACACTCCGCCATCACCGTGCACCACAACACCACGATGGCCTCTGGCTTGAGCTCGTCAGCCAAAGAAGAAGGTAGGACTGTCGGGATCCCTAACCCTAACCGATCCAATGATATAACAAGTATTTCACATGACTATGATAGGACTGTACAAGCCAAAACGAAGGAATACAAGTCTTCTATTTTCTTTCAAGATTGTCATTTGCAAATACATAAATTATTTTTGCCATGAGCAAATATGCAATGACATTATAGCTGTTTCGAAATTATGTGTTAATTTCATGTACTGTAGCCTAGTGAAACTTGTACTTTTCAACCTATTACCATATGGTAGGTAGTATACGGAGGCGCGGGGCACTGAGTCCCTCATGTGTGATTTTTCTTTTGGCTTTTCAGTTTCAAACTTTCATATATTTTAAATAAAAAGTTCAAATTAAGTTCTATTTTCATATTCGTGTTTCTTGTGTTGAGGGCCTGCAAATAAGATCCATTTTGAATATGTTTGACAAATTTTAAAAATAAATGTTAAGTCTCGGCTCTTGAAACATAGTACGCGGGACCGATAAAATCTCGATTGTTTTGCCTACGACCCACAAAAATATGCTTTCAGTTTTATCTATGAAACTTGACAAAAGCGAGAGTGAAAATCACAAGTATCAGATAAAAAATCATAAGTTTCAATGATTAAAACTTAAATTTACTATGCACTCATGCGGGATCCAACTACTTCGCCAATCGCGCACTAGTAGAAAACATGGCTTTGTTTGGGGCCTGGCCAGCCCATTAGTCCCGGTTCAGTCACGAACCGGGACCCATGGGGGGCATACGTCCCGGTTCGTGCGCCCAGGGGGCCGGTCGGGCCTCGTGGGGCATTTGTCCCAGTTCGTGTGGACCCATTTGTCCCGGTTCAAGGCACGAACCGGGACCAATGGTCCTCGCACCTGGCCCACAACCATTGGTCCCGGTTAGTGGCTGGAACTGGGACAGAAGTGTGGCCTTTAGTCCCGGTTCCAGCCACAAACCGGGACCAATGAGGTGGCTATATATACCCCCTCGCCGGCAAGAAG
The DNA here is from genome assembly GCF_002162155.2 of Triticum dicoccoides. Lineage (NCBI taxonomy): Eukaryota > Viridiplantae > Streptophyta > Magnoliopsida > Poales > Poaceae > Triticum > Triticum dicoccoides. The sequence continues at coordinate 90,483,642 of NC_041384.1, forward strand.
AGCACTCCACACTGCTCTGTCGACGAGATTGTCATTCTGGGCCCCGTATTTGTACACAATATGTTACCCTTTGAGAGATTCATGGGAGTCCTATAGAAATATGTCCATAACCGCGCTAGGACAAAAGGAAGCATCTCCATGGGCCATCAAATAGAGGATGTCATTGGGTTTTGTGTTGACTTCATTATTGGCCTTAAGAAGATTGGTCTCCTTGATAACCCACAAGTATAGGGGATCGCAACAGTTTTCGAGGGTAAAGTATTCAACCCAAATTTATTGATTCGACACAAGGGGAGCCAAAGAATACTCTCAAGTATTAGAAGCTAAGTTGTCAATTCAACCACACCAGGAAAATTAGTATCTGCAGCAAAGTATTTAGTAGCAAAGTAATATGATAGTAGTGGTAACGGTAGCAAAAGGTAACAGTAGTAAAACTAATGTTTTTGGTATTTTGTAGTGATGATAGCAATAGCGACGGGAAAGTAAATAAGCGGAGAAAAATATATGGAAAGCTCGTAGGCAATGGATCGGTGATGGAGAATTATGCCGGATGCGGTTCATCATGTAACGGTCATAACCTAGGGTGACACAGAACTAGCTCCAATTCATCAATGTAATGTAGGCATGTATTCCGAATATAGTCATGCGTGCTTATGGAAAAGAACTTGCATGACATCTTTTGTCCTACACTCCCGTGGCAGCGGGGTCCTTAAGGAAACTAAGGGATATTAAGGCCTCCTTTTAATAGAGTACCAGAACAAAGTATTAACACATAGTCAATACATGAACTCCTCAAACTACGGTCATCACCGGTAAGTATCTCGATTGTTGTCACTTCGGGTTTAATGGATCATAACACATAATAGGTGACTATAGACTTGCAAGATAGGATCAAGAACACTCGTATATTGATGAAAACATAATAGGTTCAGATCTGAAATCATGGCACTCGGGCCCTAGCGAAAAGCATTAAGCATAGCAAAGTCATAGCAACATCAATCTCAAAACATAGTGGATACTAGGGATCAAACCCTAACAAAACTAACTCGATTACCTGATAGATCCCATCCAACCCATCACCGTCCAACAAAGCCTACGATGGAATTACTCACGCACGGCGGTGAGCATCATGAAATTGGTGATGCAAGATGGTTGATGATGACGATGGCGACGGATTCCCCTCTCCGGAGCCCTGGATGGACTCCAGATCAGCCCTCCCGAGAGGTTTTAGGGCTTGGCGGAAGCTCCGTATCGTAAAACGCGATGAATCCATCTCTCTGATTTTTTCTCCCCAAAACACAATATATAGAGTTGGAGTTGGAGTCGGAGAGGCACCAGGGGGCCCACGAGGTAGGGGGCGTGCCCCCACCCTTGTGGACAGGTGGTGGCCCCCTGGCCTTCATCTTTTGTAGGTATTTTTTATATTTTCCAAAAAGTTGCTCCATGAAGTTTCAGGTCATTCCGAGAACGTTTGTTTCTGCACATAAATAACACCATGGTAATTCTGCTGAAACAGCGTCAGTCCGGCTTAGTTCCATTCAAATCATGCAAGTTAGATCCAAAACAAGGGCAAAAGTGTTTGGAAAAGTAGATACGACGGAGACGTATCAACTCCCCCAAGCTTAAACCTTTGCTTGTCCTCAAGGAATTCAGTTGACAAACTGAAAGTGATAAAGAAAAACTTTTACAAACTCTGTTTGCTCTTGTTGTTGTAAATATGTAAAGTCAGCATTCAAGTTTTCAGCAAAGATTATAACTAACCACATTCGCAATAACGCTTAGGTCTCAAGTTTACTCATATCAATAGCATAATCAACAAGCGAGCAATAATAATAAATCTCGGATGACAACACTTTCTCAAAACAATCATAATATAATATAACAAGGTGGTATCTCGCTAGCCCTTTCTGAGACCGCAAAACATAAATGCAGAGCACCTTTAAAGACCAAGGACTGAATAGACATTGTAATTCATGGTAAAAGAGATCCAGTCAAGTCATACTCAATGTAAATTAATAGTAATGAATGCAAATGACAATGGTGCTCTCCAACTGGTGCTTTTTAATAAGAGGATGATGACTCATCATAAAAGTAAATAGATAGGCCCTTCGCATAGGGAAGCAGGGTTTTGTAGAGGTGCCAGAGCTCAGTTTTGAAATAGAGGTGAGTAATATTTTGAGAGGTATGCTTTCATTGTCAACATAACAACCAAGAGATGGCGGTATCTTCCATGCTACACACATTATAGGCGGTTCCCAAACAGAATGGTAAAGTTTATACTCCCCCTTCCACCAACAAGCATCAATCCATGGCTTGCTCAAAACAACGAGTGCCTCAAACTAAGAAGAGTCCCAGGGGGAGTTTTGTTTGCAATTATTTTGATTTAGTTTGCATAAAGCATGGGACTGGGCATCCCGGTGACCAGCCATTTATCTCGTGAGTGAGGAGTGGAGTCCACTCCTCTTGAGAATAACCCGCCTAACATGGAAGATACGGACAGCCCTAGTTGATACATGAGCTATTCGAGCATACAAAACATGATATTTATTTGAAGGTTTGGAGTTTGGCACATACAAATTTACTTGGAACGGCAGGTAGATACCGTATATAGGTAGGTATGGTGGACTTATATGGAATAACTTTGGGGTTTAAGGGATGGATGCACAAGTAGTATTCCCGCTTAGTACAGGTGAAAGCTAGGAAAAGACTGTGAAGCGACCAGCTAGAGAGCGACAACAGTCATGAACATGCATTAAAATTAATCAACACGGAATGCAAGCATGAGTAGGATATAATCCACCATGAACATAAATATCGTGAAGGCTATCTTGATTTTGTTTCAACTACATGCATGAACATGCGCCAAGTCAAGTCACTTAAATCATTCAGAGGAGGATACCACCCTATCATACCACATCATAACCATTTTAATAGCATGTTGGAATGCAAGGTAAACCATTATAACTCATAGCTAATCAAGCATGGCACAAGAAACTATGATCTCTAGTAGTCATTGCAAAGATGTTTATTCATAATAGGCTAAATCAGGAACGATGAACTAATCATATTTACAAAAACAAAAGAGGTCGAGTTCACACCAGTTTTTCTCATCTCAGTCAGTCCATCATATATCATCATAATTGCCTTTCACTTGCACGACCGAATGATGTGAATAATAATAATAGTGCGCGTGCATTGGACTAAGCTGGAATCTGCAAGCATTCAATAAAGATGAGAAGACAAGGAAATATGGGCTGTTTTGTCAGATCAACATTTATGCATATAAGAGCCACTTCGACAATTTGATCATGGTCTTCTCCTATCGACCCCCAAAGAAAAGAAAAGAAATAAAACTATTTACACGGGAGAGCTCCCAACAAGTAAAAGAAGAACAGGAAATCTTTTTGGGTTTTCTTTTTAATTACTACTACAAGCATGGAAAGTAAACTAATTAAAAGCTACAACTAATTTGTTGGTTTTTCTTAAGGTTTATCAAACACACAAGAAGAAAGCATAAAAAAGAAAATAAACTAGCATGGATGATACAATGAAAAAGTATGAGCACCGACATCTAGCAATGAGTGTGTGAACATGAATGTAATGTCGGTGGGAAATACGTACTCCCCCAAGCTTAGGCTTTTGGCCTAAGTTGGTCTATGGCCACGGCTGGCCTGGCGGATATCCATAATAGTAGTTGGGGTCGCACTGCGATGAAGAAATAGACTCAGATTGCTACTGGCTGGCAATCATCTCTGGATCCCACTAGTAATTAGACTGTCGTGAAGGATCAACTCGTGGTTCCGGCTCTGGCTCCATAGCTGGTGCAGGGTTCCGGTAGGCTTGAATAGCCTTTAACAGAACAAGGTACTAGCCTGCAGATAAATCAAACAAAGAAGGAGCAGGTAGGGTAATAGTCTCAGGATGATGTTTATCAAACAACAATTTGTATTTATGCTCTCCTTCCCTATTCTTAACAATAAAATCATGTGCCACCATACTTTTATAATCTAAATAAACACGCGGCAGAACCTTTTCTTCCTTCTCATAATGCCTAATAGGTGTGTTAAAATGCACAACTAGGCATGAGGCATAGATGCCTCCAAAGATGGGGCCCTTGGTACGGTTCAGACTTAACTGTTTAGCAATAATGCCGCCCATACTAACAGAGTTATCATCGTATAAACCGTGGAGCAAAATAATAATATCAGGGGCACTAAGGTTTCCATAGTTCCCGCGACCAATTAAACAACGACTAGCAAATAATGCAAAATAGCGTAAAACAGGAAAATGTATGCTAGTGATTCGTGCATCGGAAACATTCCTTGTTTCCCCTACAGTGATAGTGTCAATGAACCCATCCACATCCTCACGATGTGGTTCCTCTGTCTTGCCCTCTAAAGGGACTAAACAGACCCGACAAAAATCATAAAGTGACATCTCCTTATGCTCGTCATATAAATGAAACTCCACCGTAGGTGGTGAGATCCTAGAATGGAAATGAAAGTTTTGTACAAAGATATTTGTGAGTAAGAGATACTGATCACATTGGTCGTGGAGGAAAGCGGTGAGGCCTGCATTCTTAGCCAATTCATAAAAATCTTCATAAATCCCGACTGCTCTCAAGAAATCATCGGATGGCCATTCACACGCCCGAACCTCCGCGGTGCGAGGCAGATTATACTTGCTCGATGAGCCCCTCAAAAGTCTCTTCATCATTTTCTAAAAAAATATGAAACTTTTAGTAACTTCAAAAATAAAAGTAAACCAAACTAAATAATATTGATAGCAACTACTCCTACAAGTGCCTAGGGCCTATATCATGCATCAAAACTACTTTTGACCATATAAATTTGACATGCAAGCTCAAGAACAGGGTCACCTAAGCGGCAAAAAATTGCAATGAATAAAGAACTATAACAAAAACTAATTGGACCAATGGAGGAGTCACATACCAAGGAACAATCTCCCCAAGCAGTTTTGTGAGAGGTGCTCTAAGCAAGGAGATCGAAAATGGCAGCAAGATGAGCTAGAACTCGTGCTTGAGCTGGATATTCGTGTTTGTGGGAGGAAAAAGAAGTGTGTGGGTACAGGAGTAAGTGGAGGAGGGCCACCGTGGGCCCACGAGGCGGGGGGCACGCCCTCCACCCTCGTGGGCAGGTGGTTGACCCCCCTGCTGTGTTCTCAGTGCCAAATATTCTCAAATATTCCAGAAAAGATCATATTTAAATTTCAGGGCATTTGGAGAACTTTTATTTTCGGGATATTTTTATATTGCACGGATAATCAGATAACAGACAGAAAAATACTATTTTTATTTTATTTAATATAAATATCAGGAAGCAAAAGGAGGGTATAGCAGGTTGTGCCTTCTAGTTTCATCCATCTCATGATCATCAAAAGGAATCCACTAACAAGGTTGATCAAGTCTTGTTAACGAACTTATTCCGAATAACATGGAACCGGAGAAATTTCGAATAACACTATGTTACCTCAACGGGGATATGCACATCCCCAATAATAAAAATACCATATTTCTTCTTGAAAGTAGATAGAGGAAATTCAAAACCTCCAAATATAATCGATGGAATTTTTCCAATAGAGTTGATATTATGAACTTGAGGTTGTTTCCTCGGAAAGTGTACCGTATGCTCATTACCATTAACATGAAAGGTGACATTGCCTTTAGTGCAATCAATAACAGCCCCTACAGTATTCAAAAAGGGTTTTCCAAGAATAATAGACATACTACCGTCCTCGGGAATATCAAGAATAACAAAGTCCGTTAAAATAGTAACGTTTGCAACTACAACAGGCACATCCTCACAAATACCGACATGTATACCAGTTGATTTATCAGCCATTTGCAAGGATATTTTAGTAGGTGTTAACTTATTCAACTGAAGTCTACGATATGAAGAGAGAGGCATAACACTAACACCGGCTCCAAGATCACATAAAGAAGCTTTAACATAGTTTCTTTTAATGGAGCATGGTATAGTTGGTACACCGGGATCTCCAAGTTTCTTAGGTATTCCACCTTTAAAAGTATAATTAGCAAGCATGGTGGAAATTTCAGCTTCCGGTATATTTCTTTTATTTGTAACAATATCTTTCATATACTTAGCATAAGGATTCATTTTGAGCATATCAGTTAATCGCATATGCAAAAAGATAGGTCTAATCATTTCAGCAAAGTGCTCAAAATCCGCATCATCCTTTTTCTTGGATGGTTTGGGAGGAAAAGGAATGGGTTTCTGAACCCATGGTTCTCTTTCTTTATTGTGTTTCCTAGCAACAAAATCTTTCTTATCATAACGTTGATTCTTTGACTGTGGGTTATCAAGATCAACAACAGGTTCAATTTCTATATCATTATCATTACTAGGTTGAGTATCATCATGAACATTATCATTAACATTATTACTAGTTTCAGGTTCATTACTAGATTGAGTTTCAGCATCAGAAATAGAAATATCATTTGGATTCTCAGGTGTTTCAATAACAGGTTCACTAGAAGCATGCAAAGTCCTATCATTTTTCTTTTTCTTCCTTTTAGAAGGACTAGGTGCATCTATATTATTTCTCTGAGAATATTGCTCAATTCTCTTAGGATGGCCTTCAAGATACAAAGGTTCCTGAGTCATTTTACCACCTCTAGTCATAACTCTAACATCATTATCATTATTCTTACTATTCAATTCATTGAGTAAATCATTTTGAGCTTTAAGAACTTGTTCTACTTGAGTGGTAACCATAGAAGCATGTTTACTAATAAGTTTAAGTTCACCTTTAACATTAGCGATATAATCACCCAAGTGTTCAAGCATATTTGAATTGTATTTCAATTATCTACCAAAATAAGCATTAAAATCTTCTTGCTTAACCATAAATTTATCAAACTCATCTAAGCATGGGCTAGCAAACTTAGTAAATGGGATTTCCGCTTTATCATATCTATAGAGAGAATTTACCTTTACTACCTGTGTCGGGTTATCAAGACCATGAGTTTCTTCAATAAGTAGAGGATTAAGATCATATGTTTCTTCAACAGGCGGTAAATTAAGACAATGTATTTCTTCAATAGGAGGTAAATTATTAACATCTTCAGCTTTAATACCCTTTTCTTTCATAGATTTCTTTGCCTCTTGCATATCTTCAGGACTGAGAAATAGAATACCCCTCTTCTTCAGAGTTGGTTTGGGAATAGGCTCGGGAATTGGCTCCGGAGGTGTCCAATTATTTTCATTCGTCAACATATTATTCAATAGAATTTCAGCTTCATCCGGTGTTCTTTCCCTGAAAACGTAACCAGCACAACTATCCAGGTAATCTCTGGAGGCATTAGTTAGTCCATTATAAAAGATATCAAGTATTTCATTTTTCTTAAGAGGATGATCAGGCAAAGTATTAAGTAATTGGAGAAGCCTCCCCCAAGATTGTGGGAGACTCTCTTCTTCAATTTGCACAAAATTATATATATCCCTTAAAGCAGCTTGTTTCTTATGAGCAGGGAAATATTTAGCAGAGAAGTAATAAATCATATCCTAGGGACTACACACACAACCAGGATCAAGAGAATTAAACCATATCTTAGCATCACCCTTTAATGAGAACGGAAATATGTTAAGGATATAAAAGTAATGAGTTCTCTCATCAGTCGTGAACAGGGTGGCTATATCATTCAATTTAGTAAGATGTGCCACAACAGTTTCAGATTCATAGCCATGAAAAGGATCAGATTCAACCAAAGTAATTATATCAGGATCAATAGAGAATTCATAATCCTTATCGGTAACACAGATAGGTGACGTAACAAAAGCAGGGTCAGGTTTCATTCTAGCATTTAGAGATTGCTTGTTCCATTTAGCTAATAACCTCTTAAGTTCGTATCTATCTTTGCAAGCTAAAATAGCTAAAGAAGCTTCTTGATCAAAAACATAACCCTTAGGAATAACAAGTGATTCTTCACCATCACTTTTATCAGTATTATCAGATTCAATATTTTCAATCTCTCTAGCCCTAGCAAGTTGTTCATCAAGAAATTCACCAAGTGGCACAGTAGTATCAAGCATAGAAGTAGTTTCATCATAAGTATCATGTATAGCAGAAGTATCATCATCAATAACATGTGACATATCAGAACGAATAACAGAAGCAGTTTTAGGTGTCGCAAGCTTACTCAGAACAGAAGGTGAATCAAGTGCAGAGCTAGATGGCAGTTCCATACCTCCCCTCATAGTTGAGGGATAAATCTTGGTTTTTGGATCTCTCAAGTTCTTCGTAATGATAAACAGATATAAATCCCAAGTGACTCAAGGAATAGAGCTATGCTCCCCGGCAACGGCGCAAGAAAATAGTCTTGATAACCCACAAGTATAGGGGATCGCAACAGTTTTCGAGGGTAAAGTATTCAACCCAAATTTATTGATTCGATACAAGGGGAGCCAAAGAATACTCTCAAGTATTAGCAGCTGAGTTGTCAATTCAACCACACCTGGAAACTTAGTATCTGTAGCACAATATTTAGTAGCAAAGTAATATGATAGTAGTGGTAAGGGTAGCAAAAGGTAATAGTAGTAAAAGTAATGTTTTTGGTATTTTGTAGTGATGATAGCAATAGCAACGGGAAACTAAATAAGCAGAGAACAATATATGGAAAGCTTGTAGGCAATGGATCGGTGATGGAGAATTATGCCGGATACGGTTCATCATGTAACAGTCATAACCTAGGGTGACATAGAACTAGCTCCAGTTCATCAATGTAATGTAGGCATGTATTCCGAATATAGTCATACGTGCTTATGGAAAAGAACTTGCCTGACATATTTTGTCCTACCCTCCCGTGGCAGTGGGGTCCTACGGAAACTAAGGGATATTAATGCCTCCTTTTAATAGAGTACCGAAACAAAGCATTAACCCATAGTGAATACATGAACTCCTCAAACTACGGTCATCACCGGTAAGTATCCCGATTATTGTCACTTCGGGGTTAACGGATCATAACACATAATAGGTGACTATAGACTTGCAAGATAGGATCAAGAACACTCATATATTGATGAAAACATAATAGGTTCAGATCTTAAATCATGGCACTCGGGCCCTAGTGACAAGCATTAAGCATAGCAACATCAATCTCAGAACACAGTGGATACTAGGGATCAAACCCTAACAAAACTAACTCGATTACATGATAGATCCCATCCAACGCATCACCGTCCAGTAAGCCTATGATGGAATTACTCACGCATGGTGGTGAGCATCACGAAATTGGTGATGCAGGATGGTTGATGATGACGATGGCGACGGATTCCCCTTTCCGGAGCCCCGAACGGACTCCGGATCAGCCCTCCCGAGAGGTTTTAGGGCTTGGCGGCGGCTCCATATCGTAAAATGTGATGAATCCTTCTCTCTGGTTTTTTTCTCCCCGAAACACAATATATAGAGTTGGAGTTGGAGTCGGAGAGGCACCAGGGGGCCCATGAGGTAGGGGCGCGCCCTAGGGGGTAGGCACACCTCCCACCCTCGTGGACAGGTGGTGGGCCCCTGGCCTTCAGCTTTTGCATGTATTTTTTATATTTTCCAAAAAGTTGCTCCGTGAAGTTTCAGGTCATTTCGAGAATGTTTGTTTCTGCACATAAATAACACCATGGTAATTCTGCTGGTAACAGCGTCAGTACGGGTTAGTTCCATTCAAATCATGCAAGTTAGAGTCCAAAACAAGGGCAAAAGTGTTTGGAAAAGTAGATACGACGGAGACGTATCACTCCCTAAATTGCGGTATGAGGGGAGACTGGCTGGAAAAGGCACGCTAGGAGGGCACTCAATAATATGCTGGGATGGGCATTCTTGGTCTCAAGCGCACTACACAGTTCTACAGAACTCTACCTTGGTGACCCCATATGTCGATGAACACAAGAATAGTCTGCGCTCCAAACACCTGGTGTAGTGTGACGACTGGATTACAAGTGAACACATCAGGACTTTCGGCACTTGGTTGGAAACACGTCTCAAAGGTGACAACACTGTTTCTGATGAGTTGTACTCGTTGTCTAGGGGACCATCTTTGACTGTATTGACTTACAAAGGATATGAGATAAATAGGAATACATTTTACACGATCGCCCAAGATCAAAAGATCACCAACCAAAATAGCGGTGTCCGCTTTGATCCAGCAACCAATAAGGGAAAGGACACATATTATGGTTACATAGTGGACATATGGGAACTTGACTACAGACATGATTTTAAGGCCCCTTTCTTTAAGTGCAAATGGGTCAATCTGTCAGGAGGCGGGGTACAGGTAGACCCACAGTATGGAATGGCAACAGTGGATCTGAACAATCTTGGGTACATAGACGAACCATTCGTCCTAGCCAATGATGTGGTGCATGTTTTCTATGTGAAGGACATGTCTACCAAACCGAGAAAAAGAAAATATAGGGAAGCGAACACATCATACGATGAGCCAAAGCGCCACATAGTTCCTTCAGGAAAAAGAGACATCATGGGAGTGGAGGGCAAGACAGACATGTCCGAGCATTATGAAATGTTTCTTGAAATTCCTCCCTTCAAAGTCAAGGCTGACCCAAGCACCCTGTTAAACGATGAAGATTATCCATGGTTACGATGCAATAAGCAAAGGACACAAGCAAAGAAAAGGTGAAGACTTTCTCTCCACAACTATTATGATGATGCCTTTGATCTAGAATATCCATGTAATAGACGAGTTTCCGTATGATACCCTAATACTTCGAAAGAGATTGTCCGTTTTGTACACGAAGTGCATCTAGTTTTTGCCGTAACCCTCTCAACTTTTTAGCACATGCTATGTGGGTGAAATGATGATACCATGCCAACTTTCAACCTTTTCAGTGTTCATTGGTAGTGCTTTTCATTTTCAGGGTCATATAGCTCAAAAAAATCAATAAATGCATGAAAAATAACAAATGAAGTCAGGAAGGGTTGAAAATTGATGTTGTGGCTTTCAATGGTGCATTTTGAACACAAAAAAAGTAGGGAGTTCAAATAAGTTCAAAAAAATGAAATCCCTTTGTAACAGATGAGCTTTCGTTTGAAACCCTGATACTTTGAAACAGATTGTCCGTTTCATACACGAAGTGCATCCATTTTTTGCCGTAACCCTCTTAACTTTTTAGCACATGCTATTTGGGTAAAATGATGATACCATGCCAACTTTCAACCTTTTCAGAGTTCATTTGTAGTGCTTTTCATTTTCAGGGTCATATAGCTAAAAAATCAGTAAATGCATGAAAAATAACAAATGAAGTCAGAAAGGGTTGAAAATTGATGATGTCGCTTCGAATGGTGCATTTTGAACACAAAAAAAGTTTGGAGTTCAAATAAGTTCAAAAAAATTGAAATCCCTTTGTAACAGATGAGTTTTCGTCCGAAACCCTGATACCATGCCAATTTTCAACCTCTTCAGAGTTCATCTAAAGTACTTTTCATAAAGAAATTTTTTGTTAGAAACTTTAATAGCAAAAATAATTATCATAAAGATTTTTTTGTTAGAAACTAAATTAACAAAAACTTTTTTTGAATATAATGATAAAACACAATAATATTAAATAGTAGGAAAAAGAATCACTCCAAAATATATTTTTATAGTAAAGTTAATCACAAACTAGTGATTCACACATATTTCAAAGAATTAAAATTTAAACTATTTAAATTTGAAAAGTAATGGACATTACAGAAATTTTATATTTTTTCTGACCTAAAAGTAAAAAGAACTAAAAAATAAAGCAAAAAAACAAAAGAAAATAAATAATGCAAAAAAACAAAACAAAAATACCGGAATTTTTTTTAAAAAAATGTCGCCTACTCGGCCACCACGACCTGCATACGACTAGAAACCCGCTTGTTGGGCCAGGATGCAGGCCCGCGGTAGGCCTAGTAGGCCCACAGGCACAGAGAGTGGATTTAGGCCTGTAAGCCTGCAGTAGAGAGGAGCTCGAAGTGGTCGGTTCGACAGGGCTTATAAACCACCCTGAGCCCTTCTCAGCTAGCGAGGTGGGACTAAAGTTTTGGCCGCGGCAGCAGCACCCCCCTTTGGTCCTGATTGGTGCCACCAACCGGGACTAATGCCCCCCTTTAGTCCTGGTTGGTGCCACCAACCGGGACCAAAGGTCTCTGCTTCCCGCCCTTTGGGCTGCCGAAAAGAGACCTTTGGTCCCGGCTGGTGGCACGAACCGGGACCAAAGGGGGGCATTCGTCCCGGTTTGTGCCACGAACCGCGACCAATGGTGTGGGTATATAAGTCCGCACTTAGAAATTTTGGCAGTTTCATCGCCAATTGCCCCCCCCCCCCGACGACACCGAGCTCATCGACGCCTCCAGGCTGCCCGTGCTCACCGCCACGCCCGTCGCCCTGCCCCGAGCTCACCATCGAGGCGCCGCCGCCACGCCCCTGACAGTGCTCGCCATCGACGCCCTCGCCCTACCCTGCCCCGAGCTCACTGTATCCTCTCCGCTGTCGCGCCCCTGCACGCCCTGCCCAGAGCTTGCCGTGTCCACGCCGCCCGCGCCCGTGCCCTTCCCTGACGGTGCATGCCACCCCTCCCCGTTCAGTCCGGCGGCTGGCCCCTTTTCCTCCCCTGATCATATATATGCTTTTTTGTTCATATTATGCTTTTTTCTTCATAGATGATCATATATTTGATGTTTTTTTGTTCATATGTATGCATGGATGTAGAAAATGAGATGAATGATGAATTTTTTTGTTCATATATGTATTAATGTTTTATTTAGGTTGTTAGTAGATATCGATGTTAGGTTAGTGTATTTTAGCTTAGTTGATTTATTGCATTTTAGGTTAGTTCTCGAGGATCGGAAGAATGAAGAAGGAAGAAGAAAGAAGAAGAAAAAGAAAAGGAAAAAGAAAAGGAGAAGAAGAAGAAGAAGAAGAAGAAGAGGAAAAATAGGAGAAAAACAAAAAAGAAGAAACGAGGAAGAAGGAAGAAGGAAGAAGGAAGAAGTAGAAAAAAGGAGAAGAAGAAGGAATAGAGGAGAAGAAGAATATATTTTTCTTCTTCTCCTCTATTCCTTCTTCTTCTCCTTTTTTTCTCCTCTTTTTTATTCTTCTTCCTCTTCTTAATTTGAGAGGGTTACAGCAGGGGGGACGTCGGACATGACATGAGGGAGGACGTCAGACATGACAAGAGGGGGGACGTCAGACATGACATGAGGGGGGACGTCGGACATGACATAGGGTCGAGAGTTGTCGAGGGGTCGAGGGTCGAGGAATGCCGAGGGGTCGAGGGTTGCCGAGGGTTTGAGGGTCGAGGGTCGAGGATCACCGACGGCTCGAGAGGTTGCCTAGTGTCAAAGTATTGAGGAAATCCATGGCTTCATCATTAGCCGGAAGTAACCAGGGCATGATGGTACGAAGTTGTGCAAAGTTGTTCTGGAACGGAGTCCTGGATAGGATAATTCGCCTTTTTGTATGAATTTCAGCAAAGGCCTTCCAAATAGCAATATCCGGAAGGCTCTTGCTGAACTTTGTACCAAAAAGCGAATTATCCTATCTGGGACTTTGTTCCAGAACAACCTTGCAGAACTTCGTACCATCATGCGCTTGTTACTTTCGCCTAATGATGAAGACATGGTTTTGTTGAATCCTTTGACACAAGACAATCGTGACATGAGGGTGTCGAGGGTCGGGAAATAGGGTAGAGGGTCGTTGATCACCGAGTAGTCGAGGGTAGAGGGTCGTCTAGGGGTCGAGGGTCCAGACTTATCAAGAATGCCCCCATTATGGATGTGCAAAAGTTGATCCAAACCCTAGAAGCGCTGCTGAGGCCACCCAAATTTACCAAGTTAAAAGAGTGTTCCCATCGAGGCCACCCGAACCCTAGAAGTGTTGTTGAGGCCACCCCAAATCCTAGAGAAGCGTCGAGGCCACTAATATGATTCCTTGTTGTGATTAGCTAGCTAGGTCTATGTTTGGCACTAATATATCCATATGTCATGTTTGTATAATAATTGCCATGTTGTAATAATTGCAGAAACTATGGAGCACGGACGAGACGAGGAAGTAGAACATGTGTTGGGGGACGTAATCGCAGCCAAAGGTGATGTCATGACGTATCTCAACGACACCGATGGTCTGGAAGGAGAGGGTGAAGCAGGCTACGGTTATCGAACAATGGAGGAGGAAGGACATGATTATGATGGCTCCGATGACCGAATGTCGTGTAGCGACCCGACCTCAGACGGTCAAGTCTCTGTGCTTAAGTGTCATCCCTGGATCGGTATGTTAACACACACAGTACTCGAGGATTTATAACAGAGGTAAATCACATGTATAAAATAACGTAAATATTATTACCTCAATCCAAATAGCGGAAGTAACAAACGTTGTGGATTCCCATCAACACCAACGGCAAAGTTGAGTGTAGAAATCGTAACCCTAACGTATCAGTTACTCGTCGTAAGAAGTCCTGCAACATGAGACGTTGCAGCCACAAAGGGTCAGTATATTGAATGTACTGGCGAATTCACACCATAGGAGAATGATGAATAAAGGCTATCACTACATGCATATTTGCCTGGTGGAAAAGCTCTATGGTTATAGTTTTTTTCAAAAAGCCAATTTTTCCCTACTGCAAAGGAATATATTTTATTTAACTACAAAGTTGGTTGAAAATATTGAGAAGGTTCCTCCAAGTCAATCTCAAAATAATAATCATTAACCCAACAAATTATTTAAGTAACGTGATGAGATCAATATGATAATCCAAGAACCAGATACTCAAGATGTCCATAACCGGGGACACGGCTAACCATGATTAGTTTGTACACTCTCCAGAGGTTTGCGCACTTTTCCCCACAAGACTCGATCGCCTCCGTTGGATTTCTCGCATTACAGGGCGTTTGAGAAACGGATGACCGAGACACAGTCTTTCAGAAACATTAACTCTCTACTCCGGGCAGACCATACCAAACCTACAACCCACTACCTGCTGTTCTACCTCTTCGAGAGCTTCACGTAACTTACTCAACTATGCTAGAGCCCATAATAGCTTGTGGCTTCATACGGAAGTTTCAAGCATGAATAATCTTATGATCCCTTTGAGCCTAGGTGGCGGTCCATAGGAAGATCACATGGGTAGTCCAGGATTTCCAAAAATACAGGCAACACCGGGTACTCCAGGTGCCTCAATCCACCCAGATGTGTATTTAAGTTGCCACCTTAAGTTGAACCATTAATTAACAATCTCACATCTGTCATGGATTTCACTCTCCCAAACCACGTCTACGAGCATAGCATAGCAATATAAGCAACACGTATAAGTAACTCCCAAGGGTTTGAATGTAACAGGGCAATAGGTTCTACCTCATCAACTACTTCCCAACCCACATGTTAAATCACATCCTAACCATGCAATGTTTGAGGATTGGAGCTAATGCATAAAAACTGGGTGATAAAGGGGTATGATCAAAGTGTGAACTTGCCTGCAATGTTGATGAAGATGATTCGCACTCAAAACTCTTGATAGTTCTACTCGTCACACTCCGTTCAATCTATCGGGAGCAAGCAATAGTAACCACACATAAGCAATCACTCAGAAGATCGGGAAGAACGAAGAAGACAGTTTGGAAAACATCAAAACCAAGCAAATAAATCTTGCAACATAAAACAATTTCTAACAGTACCAAAATTATGTGAATTTGGCCTTATCAGAAAGTTTAGGTCAAGAGCTTCGGTTTGCAAAAAGAATCAACTAAATCGGAGTTATGAAACTCAAGTTATGAACAAAAGAAGTTTGAATATGAATATGAACAAATTTCGAAATTTGAAAATTTTAAACAGTTGTTGTGGCAGGTTCACTGGATAGGTGAAAACAAGACGAAGCTATAGGTGTTGGTTTCATCTAATTTGGATAAATGAGTGAAAAGTTATGGCTATTTGAAAAAATCAGGACCAACCTGTTTTACGAATGAAAAATAGCTACGGTTAAGGTCTAAAGTATAAATACGTAGACTAATTGATAATCTAATTATTCTATCGTATTAGTCTAAAAATAATAAACTACGGAAGTATAAGAAGAAAAAAAACAAAGAAAGATACCTTTATAAGGTAGAGAAAAGACAACTTTGGAGAGAGGAGACAACTTCCAGAAGTCGCGCCGGAGAGGAGAAAAATATTTTTCTTAAATGAATCTAGTCAAACCAAAATATTGATTTAATCCGAATCGGATGATTTTTGGAGGCTCTATGGGTCTATATTTATTGGTGGAAAAGAGTCTTAGGGGTCAAAGGCTAGGCAATGTGGGACTAAACATAGACGAAAATATACGAAACAGAGAAGAAAAGAGACGGATGGGCCTAAAGGCCTTCGGCCGGCCGCGCGCACGCTGCGGCTGCAGTTTTTTTTAAACAAAATTCGGCCTAAAAGATGAAAAGGCTGGCTGGGCCTGGCCCATTTAAGAGAGAAAAAAACAATGGGGCGCCAGAAGCTACTATACTGCGCATGTATGCGATAAATAAATATGGGCCGCACATACTATTTTTTAAATAGAAACAGAAGGAAAACCAAATAGCAAAGATAAAATAAAAATTTTATATAGGCATATAATATACCAAAATTTGCAGAAAAATATTTTCTACAACATGGATATTTTTATAATGCCAAATAAAATCCACACAAATTTAGATAATTGAAAGAGTGCTACTGGTCTAATAAAATCCAATAAAAATCATTTTAAAAATATCAAAATGATTTCAAATTTATTTCTCTCCAATTCTCTGTTGTATGGAATCATGTTACCCTAAATTCCATATATTTTATTTTTGGAGAAAAATAATTTGAATAAAACTCAAATAATTCCAAATTGAAAATAAATTCAAAAGAACTTTGAATTTAATTCTTTAAAACTCCCAACTCAAATTTCATATAATTTGAAGAAGTCATTTTATCTTCTCTCATGAAAATCATTGAGCTGCATGAATTTTATGAATTGAAATATTTCCAAATGAAATTCAATTATTTTCAAATACCCATTCATTTAATTAAATGGAAGAAGTCATATCATCTTCGCTCAAGGATTTTGTATTTGAAAAGAATTTGAATTCACAGAGACCACGAATGTAAAATGAAAGTTTGGGAAAGTCCTTTTATTCCCTCTCATTTAACTTCCAAAAGTTTCGAATTTCACTCAATTTCACACAATCAATCAAACAATCAATCAAATCTATCTATTTAATATAACATTCCAAAATTTAGAATTTTGGGATGTTACAAACCTACCAATCTTAAAATGAATCTCGTCCTCGAGATTCGGAGAGGCTAGAAAGAAATAGGTTAGGTTTGGGGTCTCCTCAAATCCATTGATTATCGCAGGAGGGGGTTTGGGGTGCTACCACCCTTAGAAGCATGGTTACGGTTCCATCAAAACTCATATACTTCATCCATATTGTTAACAGTGTCGGTCTTCTCAGATCTTCAGGATAATTCCTTATCTGGGCTATTTCGGTAGTGGCATAACCTTTTCCTCAATTCTTGTGTCTTTCATCTAGGTAAGGTTCTTCTGTGACTGGGTCTTCTTAGCTGACGGGTCTGGCACCAATACTAAACAACTATCGATATCTCATGGTGGTCAACCATTTATGGTTTCTCCTGCAGGAAATGGGTCTGGATTGATCCTCACCGTATAACCTACGGTTGGCAAAAACCACCTTGTACAAGGGAAAAAATACCTATACCATTGATGTGGACATAGTTGCATCTATAAATATTAAATGACATGTTTTTCAGGTGATTTCTAATAGCAAGTATTTAATTATTTGTTTTAGTAATGGATACAAATATATTATACATTTAGTTATTGTGTGCAGAATTAAAGAAGAGCGTATGAAGATGTTTATCAATATATGCATACAGGCGTGTGTGCGTATGCATGCACTGGCACTACCAAAGTGCCACGGTCATGATGCGGCCTCCAATCAACATGTCAAAATCAATCAAGATGGTGGGCCCTTGAGCATGCATAACAACGTCCAACAAGTCCTGCAACCATGCAATGCATGCAACGAGCAGCAAATAGGTGGGCCAGCGTGGGCCAATATTTATTGTCGCTTGCGTGAACCTCACGAAGGAGTTGGGACGGTCCAACACGTCCGCGGTGGCTGCTGCAGTCTGGATCGGACGCGTCTCCGTAATTAATAAATAGTCGTCATCTATTAGGGTTTAGACTCGGGTTTTGTTTAGAGAAGTTTAGCTATTGCTACTTTTATTTGTCTTCGCTCGTAGCGTCTAGTGCGACCGTCAAGACATCCTATCGGAACCCCATCTTGTGAGATTAATCCCATCTAGCACATTCGCAATTTTGAGATTGCTTGGCTATTATTTTCTTGCATGTTCTTCGATTTGCTTGCAGGAAAAATTCTTCGTGGATAGGTCGATTGCGCTGTTGGCTCGGTCGATAACGCCGTGGAGTTGGTTCAGCGATTGCCATGGATATCAGTCGTGTACGGTTCTTCCTGTACGGTTGGTAGCCGGATCGTGAGGGTCAAGTCCCACCCAAAATCGTAGTTATCTTCCTCTCATCGAAAGATCGGGTCCCCAGTTCACATCAAGTGGTTTCAGTTTTCAGGTTCACCGGTGAGAGATTTACTGTTTTATTAGATTAGATTTTCTATCCTATAACCCTCAAAAAAGCCAAAAAGAATTAGATTAGTTCATCCGCTACACCTACCTTTTTAGCCTTTAGTAATTTTTGCTTCTAGTATTTGTGTAGTTGAATTTTTGGTTGCATTCATCTAATACTAGTGCTGGTTTAGATTAGTGCGAAAGAAAATCATCTACTAGATCGTTCTGATTTTTGTCCACCCTAAAATAAAAAATCTCTTCCGCTCAATCGCATTTGTTCGGCCGTAAAAAAAATTATTTGCTATTTCTGGAGATCCTTTTTTTACTTTGCTTCCGTCTAACTTTTGCCGTGTAGGCCTAGACCTTTCTACGCCCTTGTTTTTGCCTCCACCGCCTGCCCACGCTTCAAACCAGACACAATTCCACCTGTGTCTGGCATCGCCGCCGCTGTCCCCTGTGCCATCCAGCGGCCGCCTACTTGCTACTAATCATTGCACCTTTGGAGTTCTGTAGTGACACGCATTCGTTGATTGATTATTTCTAGTGCCAAATTAGTACATGACTCTGAGCTTCTAGTGGCAATTGATTTAGTAGCATCTTTTCTCTTCAGTTCGCATCTTCGTGCGTATACTTGTTGGTAACGGCCTAAAAAAAAGAAAAAAAGAGTGACAAAAAAAAGAAAAAAAGGAAAACAAAAAAGAGAAGAAAAAGAAAAAAAATCAGGCCGACTAGCATCGCTTTTGAACTGCTCTGTTCTAATTGCCATTAGGATATTAATTTTGGCTGCTCTGTGATCACCACTCCATCTATCATAAATTTGTGCACTTGGCTACTCTACATTGCCATTTATACCTCACTTAATACCATCTACTTAGAGCTATTCACCGGCTTTCCACTCATTTGATTCAGTATCTGGATTTAGATTGTTTTCTCTCTTACTAGTCGACTACCAGCACTAGTTAGGAGTTTGAGCAATTATTCAACTTGCATTGCTTTTTGCTAAATTGTACCACTAATATTGTGAGTTGAGAAGCCTTTGCCAAGCTACACTTTTTTTACCAATAAGTATAGGTTCCAGCTCTACTGATTCCTGGTTATCGCTCCATCCAATCTTCATCGGTCGTTTGAGGCCAACACCAACGCGCCAATCACCACCTGTTGCATTGGTAAGAACAAGTAAGAATTTCATACTAAGCTTAAGTGTGAGAGAAATTTTGTCCACCACATCCTGTTAGTTGATAGGGATTATAAATTGTGTTTTTTCTCTTTTGCTAACAATGTCACAGGATCAACCCACACTTGAGGGTCTCACCGCGGATGTGAAAGTCACCAGCGAGCGTCTTGCCCAACTTGAGGGTGCTCAGATTGCGACCGAAGAAAGGCTCAAGGCCATAGAGGATGCACAGGGTGTTGCAAACACACAGCTAAAGGACATCTTGTCACGTCTTGATGAGTTGCGGACTACACCCTCCATCAACAACAATGTTGATCCTCGCAACTCCACGGGTGGCGCCGCTATTTCGCGAGCTCGGCGTGTGCCCATGGGTCATCCACAACACCCAGCTACTGCCACTGATGCCGCCACCATAAACCAGCACCAACAAATTCCTCCCCACGTCGAGCATGTCACGACCGGTTTTCCAATAAAAAAATTTATTGAGAAACCAATCTTTTGAGTCCAGTATGAGAGAAATCCTCCTCACTGGTAGACAAATTCTTGATACAATAAGCCAGTAGCATAAAATATATTACAGGGTCGAACTACGGTTGCTCAACCAAATTATTACAAGCATGCCAATAATTATACATAATGGCGGACATGACACAGTGGTGTGGAGGCATACTACTGACTCGAGGATAGGGCGGTGGTGGAGAAACACAGCAGGGAGGGAAATACAAGACTCTAAGTCTATCATCTCATCGAGCGTCGGGGTGAGGCTCGATGAATTTATTTGGTAGCGGAAGTGGATATAAAACAGTGACCAAATCGAGGGTCGCACGAGACTGACTGGGACTCCTCTAGGTGTCGGACTCGCTATCAAACTCTTCATCCATGAGATCGCCTTCGTCAGCATCTGGCCAAATCAACAAGCCAGTGAGTACTTTGAAAGTACTCGCAAGACAGTTCGGACGTAAGATATAACAAATGCATGCATGGATGCGTCATGAATAATTCACCAATGTACATTCAAAAATTAGCATAACAAGGTAAGTAAAAGGGAAACGGCGGTAGTCCGCCTAAAATCCCAACAAAACATAAATAACTATCGATCGGGTGTCTGAAGCGACGCCTCGAAAGGTGAACAAATAAATATAAGGAAATGATGCCACAGTCGGGCGTCTTAGCGACACCACATAAACGGCTTTAAAAGAAATACCACAGTCGGATGTCGGGGCGACATCACAGAAAGGGCTTTAAAAGAAATGCCACAGTCGGACGTCGGGGCGACATCACAGAAAGGGCTTTAAAAGAAATGCCACAGTCGGA
>NC_041384.1:90505440-90515378 GCF_002162155.2 Triticum dicoccoides
ATCACAGAAAGAGTTTTAAAAGAAATGCCACAGTCAGACGTCGGGGCGACATCACAGAAAGGGCTTTAAAAAGAAATGCCACAGTCGGACGTCGGGGCGACATCACAGAAAGGGCTTTAAAAAGAAATGCCACAGTCAGACGTCGGGGCGACATCACATAAAGGGCTTGAAAAGAAAGTAAAATACAACAATGCCACAGTCGGACGTCTGAGCGACATCGCAGAAAGGGCTTTGATTCACAAGTAAATAATACTCATAATAAACATTTAATTCATGAGAATAAATGGGTTAGTCCATCCACAGGAATAATCATTTAACCGGAATTAGCACTCATGCGAATCACCGGAGTCTCTGTCATCAAAACTGACATTTGATTTGGATAAGATAATATCGATCTAGGACAGGGAATAAATGATTTGGAGGAATATATGACTCTGCAGAGTTTGTACAAAAATTTTCCCACAGCCAACGGATTTCCGTAGTCACGAAGGACTAGTTCCGTTTACGGTATTTCGGAAGAAAACGCAGCTAACAGGTACACACCCATCCTACCTCTCGATGCTAGGAATCACCCTAGACATCGTCCAAGAAAAACTTTTGAGACGGGGAGATCACAATCTCGAATAGCATGGGATCAAATTTATATACGCGCGCTCTAAGGGGTGCCCCCCTCTCGGTCCCAACCGGAAACACCCATG
This sequence comes from Triticum dicoccoides, assembly GCF_002162155.2. NCBI lineage: Eukaryota > Viridiplantae > Streptophyta > Magnoliopsida > Poales > Poaceae > Triticum > Triticum dicoccoides. Next base: position 90,506,139 of record NC_041384.1, read on the forward strand.
CCCCCTGACCGGATGACTGGCTTTAATCCAGGGCCATGGAACCATCATCACGGCCTCTCCTTTTGGTGTGTACCAGAAAAGCGGTTTGCAACTTACTAAACCATATTCCTTGCGGAAAACATGTGGTAGTACAGGGAAGGAAATGAGAGGAACTGGACCGATACAGTTTGACACTGAAGTCACATAGTCTGGCATAAGACTGGCATGCTGCGACACTGCCATCTTACCCATCCTCATGCCAACACATGGCCATTCATACTCACATCCATCCACTTAAGGATCATCGAACTCACTTACCTCAATATTGCATAAAATAACGTTCATCGATATGTTCCTCAACATGCCATGAAACTAACTAAATGCAAAACATGCCAAGACATTCATCATATCAAAAGTTCAAACATGCTTGCTTGGTTCAGAGTAGTCGGAGCCTAGCTCGGTGGAGTTCGCGACTCCTTCACCTCCTTCGGTATCTACGGTATAAAGAAAATATATGCGCTATCGTAAATACCAAGGAGTGCACAAAAAGTATTCCAAATATTTTTCAAATAAATCTGATAAAAAACTAGACAAAATTTTAAAGAGAAAAGAAAAAGAATCAATCAAAAATACTTTTCTGTTTAAAAGTTATAAGGGTTTTTGTCCAGGGACTCATCTGTAATGAAACAGAAGATTTCCAGGGGGTAGCTTATAAAAACAGAAAACGCTTCGGCAGAAACTACGCCCGCCCAAAGGGAAAACGCATTTTGCCCGAAGGCACTTTCAGAAAACGATTCAATAGAGAGGGCAGAGAGGCTGACGGTGGGGTCCCACTCGTCAGGTTTGAACTTTCAAAAAAAGGGGGGGCGAAGCTCGTCGGTGCCCGAGAGCCGCGGTGGTCGCCGGCGGCGATCCACGGTGAGGCAGGGGGATCGGAGGGTACCTCCGTGCTCAGGGCGCCATTCCGCGTCGGTTGGTGGTGGTGGTGGTCGCCGGCGAGTACCACGTCGACGGCGAGCTTTGCTCCGGCGGACGGCGGCTCGGGTGGTCGAGGGACTCGTCGGAGAGGGCTGCAGAGATCAAATTGAAGCGGGGGTTAGGCTCCTGGTAGCTAGAGAGGGTAACGGACGGGGTTTGGGCGCCGGAGATGGCCTCACCGGAGCGAATCGTGGTGGAGGCCGAGGCGGATCGGGGCGGCCGGAGTTGGGGGAGGAGACCTCCTCGAGGTCCTCCTAGTGGCCTGGCGTGGCGTTGGTGAGGAGTGGTGATGATGCGTGCACGAGGGTGAGCTCGGGGGCCCTTTTTATAGGCGGCCCGAGGCGGTTGCCGTGAACGGGGGTCTCCGGCGAGTGATTACGGCGGTGCCGTGGATGTGCAGTGGGATTAGGGGTTTGGGCATCATCGTTGAGGTCCACCGGTTCCATTTAGGTGCTAAACGGGCTGGGATTTGGTGCTATGGGCGAGCTCGACGGAACGGGGGTGGCGCGGCCCGTCGGCGGCAGGGAGCACGTTCTGTGCTTGCCGGGCCACGGCGACGGTGCCACGGGCATGCGCTGGCATGGCAGGGACACGTGGAGAGCTAGGGGGTGCTGGGCGGCGCCGTGTGGCGTGGCGAGAGGGCTTGGGCCCTTGTTGGCCACCACGGAAGGTGCAGCCACCGCAGAAGCTTCCAACGCCGGCGAGGCTCGCCGCTACCGACGCCAGGAATCGGCCAAGCGTGCGTGCAGGGTGTTGGCTAGTGAAAAGAGGCTGCGTGCAACGCGCCAGGGCGCATTGTGGCCGCGTGATCGAGTCTGACGAAGGGAAAACGACTGAATCTCTGAACTTTCTGAATTTTGAACAGCAACAGTGCATGCAAGGTGCTCGACAGAATGAATTTGGCCACTGGTGATTTTTCCTCGAGCTGATTTTTGGTGGAGTGGCTACTCATTGCTCCAGTAGGCTGCCTGTATTTTGGTGGAATTTTTGGAGCAGTGTAGATATGAATTTCATCAAATTTGGCAAATCTGGTCCAAACTTGCAGAGACTGAATTTTGAAAATTTTGAAAAGAGGAGGAGTGGATCAAGATGGTTCTGGGTTGTGGGTACAAAGGACTATCCAGGAGAGTTGGTTTGAGGTCAAAACTCAAATGCAATAGGGTACTTGCTTTGAAAATCACTCAGGCTCCAAATAATTTTCAGAAATGATTTGAGAGGAAAAATAATTAGAATAAAATCCAAAACTTGCTTGGATTAGTTGGGAGAGAGAACTTAGGTTGATCACAAGGAGTAGGGGAGGTTTTGGAGGGGTTTTATCACATGGGCAAAAATGCAAAGTCATGGGTGGTTTTCAAGATATGAAAATCTCAAGTTTTTCATAGAGTTTCTTTTTAAAAGAAAAGGATTAAACTCCCAAAATAAATTTGAGAGGGAACGAACAGAGAAGAAGTTTCAAAAGATCAAACACCAAAGTTTGAAAAAAAATAAAATCCTTGCCAAAGCAAAGGAAGTTTTTAAGAGGAAGGTTTTCTGAAAAAAATTTAAATGGCCTCTTTTCAAAAACCACAAAGTTTTTGATAAAAACCAAATTAAAATTTTGGAGTGTCACAACACCTACCCCCTTAGGAAAAATCTCGTCCCCGAGATTTCAGCTAATCCTTAAATAAGTGTGGATGCTCTGTCCGAAGAAAATCCTCGCTTTCCCAAGTTGCTTCACTGTCGGTGTGATTGCTCCACTGGACTTTGAAAAACTTGATGGTCTTCTGTCGGGTCCTCCTTTCAAACTCCTCCAATATTCTTACGGGACGTTCCCGATAAGTGAGGTCTGGCCGCACGTCAATGTTTTCATGGGATACTTGTTTCTCTGGGTTGCTTACGCACTTCCTTAATTGAGAGACGTGGAACACGTCGTGAATGTCGGACAAGTCTTCGGGTAAGTCTACAGTGCCTCTTCATGCCACTATGCAGAATGATCCAATGAATCTTGGTGCTAACTTTCCTCTAATCTTAAACCGTTGCAGTCCTCTCATAGGGGATACTCTCAGGTATACGGACTCATCGGGTTCGAAGCTGACCCTACAATGTTTCTGATCATAATAACTCTTCTGTCGACTTTGAGCGGTCTTAAGTCGGTCTCTGATTAGCTTGACCTTTTCCTCGGCTTCTCTGAGCATGTCTGGTCCGAAGATGCGGCTGTCTCCGGTCTCTGACCAATTTAACAGGGTACGACATCTTCGTCCGTATAAAGCCTCAAATGGTGCCATTTGTAGGCTGGCCTGGTAGCTATTGTTATACGTGAACTCGGCGTATGGCAGGCTTTCTTCCCAACTGGTTCCATATGTGAGGACACATGCTCTCAGCATGTCTTCTAAAACCTGGTTTACGCGTTAAGTCTGTCCATCAGTCTGTGGGTGGTATGTGGTAATGAAGGCTAGTTGGGTTCCCAGAGCCTGTTGTAAATGCTCCCAAAATCTTGAGACGAACTGAGTGCCTCTGTCGGATATTATAGTCTTCGGGACACCGTGCAGACAAACTATGCGGGAAAGATAAATCCTGGCAAGCCTCTAAGTGTTGTAGGTTGTCTTCATTGGAATAAAGTGTGCCACTTTGGTCAACCTGTCAGTGATGACCCATATGGCATCATTCCCGTGTCGTGACCGAGGTAGTCCGACAATAAGATCCATCCCTATTTCATCCCATTTCCACTCAGGTATTTTGTTCGGTTGCAGTAGTCCGGCTGGTCTCTGATGCTCAGCTTTTATGCGTTGACATGAGTCGCAACATGCAATGAAGGTGGCTATGTCCCTCTTCATACCGTGCCACCAAAATCTTTCCTGAATATCCTTATACATTTTGGTTCCTCCAGGGTGAATTGAATATGGAGTGGTGTGTGCTTCAGCTAAAATTTTCTGTTTAAGGTCTGCTATGTTTGGCACGCAGAGCCTTTCTCCGTACCATAATATTCCTTCATTGTCTATGACGAATTCCGAGGCCTTGCCCATACTCAACTTTCTTTTGATGCCTTCGATGCTGGTGTGACCGGGCTGAGCTTCTTTGATTTTCTCCACAAGATTGGGTTGTATTTCCAAGTTTGATATGGTGCCTTTTGCTACCATTATCAAGTTGAGCTTGGCAAATTCTTGATGGAATTCGGGCCTCAAGCTGTGCAGATAGTTTTCGTCGGAGCTGGGGTTCCGACTAAGGGCATCGGCCACTACATTTGCTTTCCCTGGATGGTAATGGATACCAACATCATAATCCTTTACTAACTCCAACCAACGTTGTTGCCGTAAGTTTAGTTCTGGCTGTGTGAAAATATATTTGAGAATTTTGTGATCCGTATATATTTCACATCGATTCCCAAGTAAGAAATGCCTCCATTCCTTGAGTGCATGAATAACTGCTGCCATTTCTAAGTCATGAGTGGGATAACTTTCCTCATGCTTGCGAAGTTGCCTTGAAGCGTAGGCGACAACCTTGCCTTCCTGCATCAACACGCATCCGAGACCCTTTCTGGATGCGTCACAATATACTTCAAAATTCTTGTGTATGTCGGGTACAATTAATACCGGTGTTGTTGTTAACTTCCGCTTTAGATCTTGGAAACTTTTCTCGCAGGCTTCTGTCCATTCAAACTTCTTATCTTTCTTGAGCAACGGTGTCATAGGCTTGGCTATGGTGGAAAATCCTTCAATAAATCTGCGGTAATATCCTGCCATTCACAAGAAACTCCGTATGTCCGTTACGCTGGCTGGTGACTTCCAGCCAAGTACGGCCCTGACTTTCTCTGGGTCCACTGCGATACCATCTTGGGTCAGTACGTGGCCTAGAAAGCCTACTTGTCTTAGCCAAAATTCGCACTTGCTGAACTTGGCATACAATTGGTGTTTTCTTAGCTCTCCTAGCACAATCCTGAGATGTTCTGCGTGCTCTTCTGGTGTCTTGGAGTATACCAGAATATCATCGATGAATACCACGACGAACTTGTCCATAAACTTCATAAATACTTTGTTCATGAGGTGAACAAAATATGCTGGGGCGTTAGTTAATCCAAATGGCATCACTGTGAACTCGTACAGTCCATATCTGGAGGTGAAGGCTGTTTTGGGGATATCTTCTGTTCGTACCTTCAATTGATGGTATCCTGACCTTAAGTCAATTTTTGAGAATACCTTGGCCTGAGCGAGTTGATCAAACAAATCGTTTATCCTTGGCATCGGGTATTTGTTTTTGACTGTGACCATGTTAAGTGCTCGATAGTCAATACACAATCTCAGCGTTCCATCCTTCTTTTTGGCAAATAAAATTGGTGATCCCCAAGGTGAGGAGCTGGCTCGAATGTATCCTTTTTCCAGTAATTCCTTTATTTGCTTCTTCAACTCGATCAACTCGGATGGTGCCATTCTGTATGGTTTCTTGTATATGGGGGTGATTCCTGGTGCTAGCTCAATGCGGAATTCTATTTCCCGGTCTGGTGGCATGCCTGGTAGTTCTTCAGGGAATACATCTGGAAATTCACACACTACTGGAACCTTGTTTAGCTCAGAAACGTCCACCTTATTTAATCTCGGTTGCCGGGGTATTTTTCCTTCCTTGGCTGATACTCTTATTGTCTTCCCTTGGTGGTGTGTGAGAATTACGGTCCTGTTGAAACAGTCGATAAAACCCTTATTGGTGGTTAGCCAATCCATCCCTAGGATGACATCCAGTCCTTTATTTTCCAACACAATAAGATTTGCGTGAAACTCCAATCCTTCGAACTCAATGACCACATTCTGACAGTAATTCTGAGTAACTTGCTGAATCCCAGGGGACTTGATGGTCATGGATTTCTCCAAAGGAAGCATCGAAAAATTATTTTGCAAAGCAAAACTTTTCGAAATGGAAGAGTGAGAAGCTCCAGAATCAAACAAAACCATTGCAGGTATTGTGTTGATAGGAAACGTACCGAGTACGATATCCGGAGCATTTTGTGCCTCCTCTTTGGTTACGTGGTTCAGATGACCCTTCCTGTGGTTATTGTTGGGATTGAAATTGTTTCGCTTGGGCGCGGAATTGTTGCCGCCGTTGTTCGGCTTTGGGGTTGAATTCCTTGGCTTGGGGCACTGTTTGGCATAGTGCCCTTCTTCTCCACAAGCGTAAAAAGTAACGCCGGGGCGATAGGTGAATTCCTTGTCCCTTGCATGAAAATTCTTGATTGGGCGTGAGACATTGGATGAGGATTTGTGTGTCCCACCCTTTTGAAAATATGTCTTGCTTCGGTGATTGCGAGCATGATTAGTTTGGTCCCTTTTTCGCTTGCGGATATCTTCCAGACTGCGTCTCTCATTTTCCAGAGTAATGGCTTTGTCTACCAGTGTTTTAAAATCAGGAAAAGTGTGCACGACCAGTTGGCATTTAAGCGCGGGCGCCAGACCATCAAGGAATTTCTCCATCTTCTTGATTTCAGTCATACGCTCTTCATTGGCGTAGCGGGACAATAGAGTAAATTGACTGTTGTAATCTGACACTGTCATGTTCCTTTGTTTGAGGTCATCGAACTCTCTCTTCTTGATTTTCATAATACTCTTAGGAATGTGTGCACCACAGAAACCTTCCTTGAAATCATCCCAGGTTATGTCATTTTCGTGGGGATGCATGTGCAGAAAATTCTCCCACCATGATGCGGCTGCTCCTATGAGATAGTGCGGAGCATACAATACCTTCTCGGGGTCTGAACATTTTGCAATAATTAATTTTCTCTCCATATCTCGAAGCCAGTCCTCGGCTTCAAGAGGTTTGTCAGTGTGAGAAAATGTTCGAGGACGTGTCTTCTGTAGCTCAGATAACTTGGAATGCTGCTGATACTGTCAATGATGATTTCCCATGTTGATGACTTGGTTCATCATTTCCCGATGTTGTTGCTGACTCTGCTCATAAAGGCGGCACATTTGTGAAAGTGCCGATTCACTGCCCTGTTGGCTTGACTGTCCATGAGTGAACTCGTTGCTGGGTTGTGCATCAAAATTTCCTCTGGTGGAGTTGGCATGGAGCGAGTCCAAGGACGAGACATTTTTCACTCTGGGGAAATATTTTTGTAAAACTCATAAGAAAAGCGGAAAGAGTCGCAAAAACAATTCCAAAAAAATGCAATAAGCTGGCAAATAAAACTAAATAACCCAGCTTACTTAAGAAAAACAAATCGTCTTGCGCACGGAGAAGGACTGCTCATTACATATCTTACACGCGGACGGTAATTATACAATACATCACTCAGGATATGCGTACATAATCCTGACATGTTATTAAGGCTAGTGCACTTCTCCAGATCCTACATGATGCGCAAACAGGCTACTTCTCACAACCTATGTACATATCTTACAAAGCGGTACAATACATGGCAGCTAGGCGTACTTAGGCAGAGATGTTGACGACCTCCTTTGCCCTGCCGAGGGCGAGGCGTAGCGAGGTTGGGGACTCGACTTCCTCCTCGCTAATGGGCTCCATACGTGTAGTGTTGCGCAGAGTGGACGGAGCGGTTGCCAGGGGCGGAGCAACACGTATAGGAGTGGGCGCGAAGGGTGGTGCAGTGCGCGCTGAAGTGGGTGCAATGACTTGGTTGAATCTTCGATAGAAGGCAGGCGACGAGTAGGCGTAAAAGATGCTGAGGATGAGACCAAAGTCAGTGGCGGTGCGATGGGTAGAAGCTCCCTCCTGTTGGCAGCACAGCCATGAACTGAGTCCATGCGGGTAGCTACGAAGTTATCCACCAGGTTATCGAAGGCTGCCTCCAGGGCCCGGAGATACTCAATGAGCATCTCAAAAGCCTCGTCTCGTTCTCCTCTTGGGCAGGAGTATGCATAGTGACAGGTGTAAGGCACATGTCACGGAAGATAACGGTAACGACGAGTCTTCATCACGGGAAGGACATCCCTGAGACGAGCTATCGCCCCGCGGGCTGCCATCTGCATAGCATGCCTCTCCGTAGGCATGGCTCTTCCCACGAACCGGAAGCGGCGTAACTCACCACGCCCTCCCTTAAACTGCACCGCGGCCTGGTGCATAGTCAGACTGTCGTTGACTCGGTGTTGGCAGAGTGTGAAGACTGGGCGCACAGATGGCCCCATCGCGACCTGAACGATGAAGGGAAGAAGCTTGACGAACCCATCGGGAACGTTGGCGAAGGTCTGAGACTCACAGCTGTTGTCGGCCATCTACAAAAGTAGGCAAAAATTCTGCATGGTCAGATCATAAATTTATGCTGACTGACAGAAAATGACTACAATTGCAAAAATATAAATTAGCTCTATCATGCTAATAACCAATTAGCGATCGCACCTAGTGGCTTCCTATAGTCAGCCTGGCTCTGGTACCAAGCTTGTCACGACCGGTTTTCCAATAAAAATATTTATTGAGAAACCAATCTTTTGAGTCCAGTATGAGAGAAATCCTCCTCACTGGTAGACAAATTCTTGATACAATAAGCCAGTAGCATAAAATATATTACAGGGTCGAACTACGGTTGCTCAACCAAATTATTACAAGCACGCCAATAATTATACATAATGGCGGGCATGACATAGTGGTGTGGAGGCATACTACTGACTCGAGGATAGGGCGGTGGTGGAGAAACACAGCGGGGAGAGAAATACAAGACTCTAAGTCTATCATCTCATCGAGCGTCGAGGTGAGGCTTGATGAATTTATTTGGTAGCGGAAGCGGATATAAAACAGTGACCAAATCCAGGGTCGCACGAGACTGACTGGGACTCCTCTAGGTGTCGGACTCGCTATCAAACTCTTCATCCATGAGATCGTCTTCATCAGCATCTGGCCAAATCAACAAGCCAGTGAGTACTTTGAAAGTACTCGCAAGACAGTTCGGACGTAAGATATAACAAATGCATGCATGGATGCGTCATGAATAATTCACCAATGTACATTCAAAAATTAGCATAACAAGGTAAGTAAAAGGGAAACGGCGGTAGTCCGCCTAAAATCCCAACAAAACATAAATAACTACCGATCGGGTGTCTGAAGCGACGCCTCGAAAGGTGAACAAATAAATATAAGGAAATGATGCCACAGTCGGGCGTCTTAGCGACACCACATAAAGGGCTTTAAAAGAAATACCACAGTCGGATGTCGGGGCGACATCACAGAAAGGGCTTTAAAAGAAATGCCACAGTCGGACGTCGGGGCGACATCACAGAAAGGGCTTTAAAATAAATGCCACAGTCGGATGTCGGGGCGACATCACAGAAAGGGCTTTAAAAGAAATGCCACAGTCGGACGTCGGGGCGA
>NC_041384.1:90515388-90516140 GCF_002162155.2 Triticum dicoccoides
TGGTGTGGAGGCATACTACTGACTCGAGGATAGGGAGGTGGTGGAAAAACACAGCGGGGAGAGAAATACAAGACTCTATGTCTATCATCCCATCGAGCGTCGAGGTGAGGCTCGATGAATTTATTTGGTAGCGGAAGCGGATATAAAACAGTGACCAAATCCAGGGTCGCACGAGACTGACTGGGACTCCTCTAAGTGTCGGACTCGCTATCGAACTCTTCATCCATGAAATCGCCTTCGTCAGCATCTGGCCAAATCAACAAGCCAGTGAGTACTTTGAAAGTACTCGCAAGACAGTTCGGACGTAAGATATAACAATTGTATGCATGGATGCGTCATGAATATATTCACCAATGTTCATTCAAAATTATCATAACAAGGTAAGTAAAAGGGAAACGGCGGTAGTCCGCCTGAAATCCCAACAGAGCATAAATAATTTCCGATCGGGTGTCTGAAGCGACGCCTCGAAAGGTGAACAAATAAATATAAGGAAAAAGATGCCACAGTCGGGCGTCTTAGCGACACCACATAAAGGGCTTTAAAAGAAATACCTCAGTCGGACGTCGGGGCGACGTCACAGAAAGGGATTTAAAAGAAATGCCACAGTCGGACGTCGGGGCGACATCACAGAAAGGGCTTTAAAATAAATGCCACAGTCGGATGTCGGGGCGACATCACAGAAAGGGCTTTAAAAGAAATGCCACAGTCGGACGTCGGGGCGACATCACAGAAAGGGCTTTAAAAGAAATGCC
>NC_041384.1:90516260-90538453 GCF_002162155.2 Triticum dicoccoides
AGTCGGACGTCGGGGCGACATCACAGAAAGGGCTTTAAAAAGAAATGCCACAGTCGGACGTCGGGGCGACATCACAGAAAGGGCTTTAAAAAGAAATGCCACAGTCGGACGTCGGGGCGACATCACATAAAGGGCTTGAAAAGAAAGTAAAATACAACAATGCCACAGTCGGACGTCTGAGCGACATCGCAGAAAGGGCTTTGATTCACAAGTAAATAATACTCATAATAAACATTTAATTCATGAGAATAAATGGGTTAGTCCATCCATAGGAATAATCATTTAACCGGAATTAGCACTCATGCGAATCACCGGAGTCTCTGTCATCAAAACTGACATTTGATTAGGATAAGATAATATCGATCTAGGACAAGGAATAGATGATTTGGAGGAATATATGACTCTGCAGAGTTTGTACAAAATTTTTCCCACAGCCAACGGATTTCCGTAGTCACGAAGGACTAGTTCCATTTACAGTATTTCGGAAGAAAACGCAGCTAACCAGTACACGCCCATCCTACCTCTCGATGCTAGGAATCACCCTAGACATCGTCCAAGAAAAACTTTTGAGACGGGGAGATCACAATCTCGAATAGCATGGGATCAAATTTATATACGCGCGCTCTAAGGGGTGCCCCCCTCTCGGTCCCAACCGGAAACACCCATGCCCCCTGACCGGATGACTGGCTTTAATCCAGGGCCATGGAACCATCATCACGGCCTCTCCTTTTGGTGTGTACCAGAAAAGCGGTTTGCAACTTACTAAACCATATTCCTTGCGGAAAACATGTGGTAGTACAGGGAAGGAAATGAGAGGAACTGGACCGATACAGTTTGACACTGAAGTCACATAGTCTGGCATAAGACTGGCATGCTGCGACACTGCCATCTTACCCATCCTCATGCCAACACATGGCCATTCATACTCACATCCATCCACTTAAGGATCATCGAACTCACTTACCTCAATATTGCATAAAATAACGTTCATCAATATGTTCCTCAACATGCCATGAAACTAACTAAATGCAAAACATGCCAAGACACTCATCATATCAAAAGTTCAAACATGCTTGCCTGGTTCAGAGTAGTCGGAGCCTAGCTCGGTGAAGTTCGCGGATCCATCACCTCCTTCGGTATCTACGGTATAAAGAAAATATATGCGCTATCGTAAATACCAAGGAGTGCACAAAAAGTATTCCAAATATTTTTCAAATAAATCTGATAAAAAACTAGACAAAATTTTAAAGAGAACAGAAAAAGAATCAATCAAAAATACTTTTCTGTTTAAAAGTTATAAGGGTTTTGTCCAGGGACTCATCTGTAATGAAACACAAGATTTCCAGGGGGTAGCTTATAAAAACAGAAAACGCTTCGGCAGAAACTACGCCCGCCCAAAGGGAAAACGCATTTTGCCCGAAGGCGCTTTCAGAAAACGATTCAATAGAGAGGGCAGAGAGGCTGACGGTGGGGTCCCACTCGTCAGGTTTGAACTTCCAAAAAAGGGGAGGGGGCGAAGCTCGTCGGCGCCCGAGAGCCGTGGTGGTCGCCGGCGGCGATCCACGGCGAGGCAGGGGGATCGGAGGGTACCTCCGTGCTCAGGGCGCCATTCCGCGTCGGTTGGTGGTGGTGGTGGTCGCCGGCGAGTACCACGTCGACGGCGAGCTTTGCTCCGGCGGACGGCGGCTCGGGTGGTCGAGGGACTCGTCGGAGAGGGCTGCAGAGATCAAATTGAAGAGGGGGTTAGGCTCCTGGTAGCTAGAGAGGGTAACGGACGGGGTTTGGGCGCCGGAGATGGCCACACCGGAGCGAATCGTGCTGGAGGCCGAGGCGGATCCAGGCGGCCGGAGTTGGGGGAGGAGACCTCCTCGAGGTCCTCCTAGTGGCCTGGCGTGGCGTTGGTGAGGAGTGGTGATGATGCATGCACGAGGGTGAGCTCAGGGGCCCTTTTTATAGGCGGCCCGAGGCGATTGCCGTGAATGGGGGTCTCCGGTGAGTGATTACGGCGGTGCCGTGGATGTGCAGTGGGATTAGGGGTTTGGGCATTGTCGTTGAGGTCCACCGGTTCCATTTAGGTGCTAAACGGGCTGGGATTTGGTGCTATGGGCGAGCTCGACGGAACGGGGGTGGCACGGCCCGTCGGCGGCAGGGAGCACGTTCCGTGCTTGCCGGGCCACGGCGACGGTGCCACGGGCGTGCGCTGGCATGGCAGGGACACGCGGAGAGCTAGGAGGTGCTGGGCGGCGCCGGGTGGCGTGGCGAGAGGGCTCGGGCCCTTGTTGGCCGCCACGGAAGGTGCAGCCACCGCAGAAGCTTCCAACGCCGGCGAGGCTCGCCGCTGCCGACGCCAGGAATCGGCCAAGCGTGCGTGCGGGGTGCTGGCCAGTGAGAAGAGGATGCGTGCAACGCGCCAGGGCGCACTGTGGCCGCGTGATCGAGTCTGACGAAGGGAAAACGACTGAATCTCTGAACTTTCTGAATTTTGAACAGCAACAGTGCATGCAAGGTGCTCGACAGAATGAATTTGGCCACTGGTGATTTTTCCTTGAGCTGATTTTTGGTGGAGTGGCTACTCATTGCTCCAGTAGGCTGCCTGAATTTTGGTGGAATTTTTGGAGCAGTGTAGATATGAATTTCATCAAATTTGGCAAATCTGGTCCAAACTTGCAGAGACTGAATTTTGAAAAATTTGAAAAGAGGAGGAGTGGATCAAGATGGTTCTGGGTTGTGGATACAAAGGACTATCCAGGAGAGTTGGTTTGAGGTCAAAACTCAAATGCAATAGGGTACTTGCTCTGAAAATCACTCAGGCTCCAAATAATTTTCAGAAATGATTTGAGAGGAAAAATAATTAGAATAAAATCCAAAACTTGCTTGGATTAGTTGGGATAGAGAACTTAGGTTGATCACAAGGAGTAGGGGAGGTTTTGGAGGGGTTTTATCACATGGGCAAAAATGCAAAGTCATGGGTGGTTTTCAAGATATGAAAATCCCAAGTTTTTCATAGAGTTTCTTTTTAAAAGAAAAAGATTAAACTCCCAAAATAAATTTGAGAGGGAACCAACAGAGAAGAAGTTTCAAAAGATCAAACACCAAAGTTTGAAAAAAAATAAAATCCTTGCCAAAGCAAAGGAAGTTTTTAAGAGGAAGGTTTTCTGAAAAAAAATTAAATGGCCTCTTTTCAAAAACCACAAAGTTTTTGATAAAAACCAAATTAAAATTTTGGAGTGTCACAGAGCAACATGGGGACAACTACGAGGATTATTCTGGTGACACCAAAGACGACCAAATGGTCAACCACCACAATGACTGTGCTCATCGACAACAACGTTTCAACCGTCACGGTATGGCACAAGGTCTACCCAGGTATGATGTTAGAGATTATGAACATTCTAGTGCCAAAATCAAATTTACTATTCCTGCATTTAATGGTAAATATAATCCAGATGTTTATCTTGACTGGGAACTTTCTGTTGAACAAACATTTGCATGTCATGATATTTCTGAGAACCAAAGAGTTAGGGCAGCCACTAGTGAATTTACAAACTTTGCTTCCATGTGGTGGATTGAATATTGTCGTATTAATGCAAATAATATACCTACTACTTGGGATGCTTTAAAACGAGCTATGCGACAGTGTTATGTTCCTTCATATTATGCTCGTGATAAACTAAATGAATTGCAACGTTTAAAACAAGGTAGCAGCTCTGTAGAGGATTATTATCAAGCATTGCAAACTAGCTTAGTGCAATGTGGATTAGTTGAAACCGACGATGCTATGATGGCTAGATTTTTAGGTGGTTTGAATCGTGATATTCAGGATATATTGGACTATAAGGAGTACAATTCTATTACTCATTTGTTTCATTTTGCTTGTAAAGCTGAAAGGGAAATACAGGGACGACACAACAAGGGACGAGGTAACTTTTCTGCAGGTCGTCACTCATCATGGACACACTCTCCAACTATCCCACCCACTACCGAGGCAACACCACATAACTCGAACAATGGTGCATTCCCAACAAGTTCAAAATCAGCTCCACAATCCTCTGCGGCTTCGAAAACAATATCTCTAGCACCCACCACCTCGTCTGGACGCACAAGAGACATGAACTGTCATATATGCAAAGGTGGTGGGCACTTGATGAAGGACTGTCCAAATAAACAAACATTCATTGTGCGGGAAGATGGTGAGTACTCCTCTGCTAGTGATTTGGATGAAGATACACGTGCTATGCTTGCCACTCATAATGCAGGTGACACCAAGGAGCATGACACAGAGGAGATACATATTAATGCTGAGATGGCAAATCAATACCCAAGCCTTGTAACCATGCGAGTACTTAGTGCCCAGGTGGGGCATACTAAGATGCCTCAACGCCAAAATCTTTTGCAAACTAAGTTTGTTGTCAAAGGACATTCTATTCGTGTGATCATTGATGGTGGAAGCTGCAATAATTTGGCGAGTATTGAGATGGTAGAGAAGCTTGGCCTCACCACTACAAGGCACCCCCATCCATATTATATTCAATGGTTCAATGACTATGGTACGTTGAAGGTAACACGTCGTGTGAGGGTTCATTTTACACTTGGTTCATATCATGATTATGTTGACTGCGATGTCGCACCTATGCAAGCTTGTTCTTTATTGTTAGGCCGACCTTGGCAATATGATAATAGTGTCACCCATCATGGAAGAACAAATTTGTATACTCTCGTGTTTGAAGGAAAAAGCATTAACTTGCTTCCCATGACTCCCGATGAAATAATAAATGATGAGAAATCTAAGTCAATGGATCGTACTATGCATAGTATGCTTGCTATCAATTCTGAAATTTTTCCGTTGAGTGTTCCAACTTCTGCACTAGACATACCGCATGCTCAAATATTGCATTTGTGTCCTCATAATTCATCCATAGACTCTGTGTGGGACAAAACTTATCCTGATATTTCTAATAGTGCTATTACAAATATATGGCACCTTCATGAGCTAACGCCTTTGGAATGGCCTATATATCTTGCATATATTCTTGCCTTGCTTTATGATGTGTTTCAGATAGATGAACGCCGAGGACGGCTTTGTTTTCAAGAAAGAGGGGATGATGTGGACATAGTTGCATCTATAAATATTAAATGACATATTTTTCAGGTGATTCCTAATAGCAAGTATTTAATTATTTATTTTAGTAATGGATACAAATATACTATACATTTAGTTATTGTGTACAGAATTAAAGAAGAGCGTCTGAAGACGTTTATCAATATATGCATACAGGCGTGTGTGCGTATGCATGCACTGGCACTACCAAAGTGCCACGGTCATGATGCGGCCTCCAATCAACATGTCAAAATCAATCAAGACGGTGGGCCCTTGAGCATGCATAGCAACGTCCAACAAGTCCTGCGACCATGCAATGCATGCAACGAGCAGCCAATAGGTGGGCCAGCGTGGGCCAATATTTGTTGTCGCTTGCGTGAACCTCACGAAGGAGTTGGGACGGTCCAACACGTCCGCGGTGGCCGCTGTAGTCTGGATCGGACGCGTCTCTGTAATTAATAAATAGTCGTCATCTGTTAGGGTTTAGAGTCGGGTTTTGTTTAGAGAAGTTAGGCTATTGCTACTTTTATTTGTCTTCGCTCATAGCGGTTAGTGCGACCGTCAAGACATCATATCGGAACCCCATCTTGTGAGATTAATCCCATCTAGCATATTCGCAATTTTGAGATTGCTTGGCTATTATTTTCTTGCATGTTCTTCGATTTGCTTGCAGGAAAAATCCTTCGTGGATAGGTCGATCGCGATGTTGGCTCGGTCGATAACGCTGTGGAGTTGGTTCAGCGATTGCCGTGGATATCAGTCATGTACGGTTCTTCCTGTACGGTTGGTAGCCGGATCGTGAGGGTCAAGTCCCACCCAAATTCGTAGTTATCTTCCTTTCATCGAAAGATCGAGTCCCCAGTTCACATCAAGATGATGTGGACATAGTTGCATCTATAATAAACGACATATTTTTCAGGTGATTTCTAATAGCAAGTATTTAATTATTTGTTTTAGTAATGGATACAAATATACTATACATTTAGTTATTGTGTGCAGAATTAAAGAAGAGCATCTGAAGACGTTTATCAATATATGCATACAGGCGTGTGTGCGTATGCATGCACTAGCACTACCAAAGTGCCACGGTCATGATGCGGCCTCCAATCAACATGTCAAAATCAATCAAGACGGTGGGCCCTTGAGCATGCATAGCAACGTCCAACAAGTCCTGCGACCATGCAATGCATGCAACGAGCAGCCAATAGGTGGGCCAGCGTGGGCCAATATTTGTTGTCGCTTGCGTGAACCTCACGAAGGAGTTGGGACGGTCCAACACGATCGCGGTGGCCGCTGCAGTCTGGATCGGACGCGTCTCCGTAATTAATAAATAGTCGTCATCTGTTAGGGTTTAGACTCGGGTTTTGTTTAGAGAAGTTTAGCTATTGCTACTTTTATTTGTCTTCGCTCGTAGCGGCTAGTGCGACCGTCAAGACATCCTATCGGAACCCCATCTTGTGAGATTAATCCCATGTAGCATATTCGCAATTTTGAGATTGCTTGGCTATTATTTTCTTGCATGTTCTTAAATTTGCTTGCAGGAAAAATCCTTCGTGGATAAGTTGATCGCGCTGTTGGCTCGGTCGATAATGTCGTGGAGTTGGTTCAGCGATTGCCGTGGATATCAGTCATGTACGGTTCTTCCTGTACGGTTGGTAGCCGGATCGTGAGGGTCAAGTCCCACCTAAAATCGTAGTTATCTTCCTCTCATCGAAAGATCGGGTCCCTAGTTCACATCAACCATTCTAAGGCTTAAACAAGGTTTTGATCGTCGTCTCTCTACTATAGGTAAGTCACTCAGATTTACCATCCCATATAGCAAGGCGAATAATAAGAGTAAGTCGGTATGGTGATCAATCCATCCCACACCCAAATCATTACTTTGTATATGGTTTAGCGAATCTCGCATTCTAACACTCGGTCATCCTCACAAGCATTGCAGAATTTCTCTTGTCGACGAACCAAGTTCGGTTAAATCCATTAATTCTGCAAGCCAAACAAACATCTATCGTTCCTTCACAACCCTTAGGTTTTGCGTTACTCTATAAGATCGTCTGCCAATAAACGTAACTTCTTCCAGGGTTTTTCCTTCAGCAAGAGTGTGCTTGTTCCTTGGCAGGTCCTGGGGCCTGTGGGTTATGGCCCATCTCATCACTTGTAAACCTTGAGCTCATCCTAGGGGCAACTGATTATTTTCCAAACATCCAGCTTCCTGGCATTCTTAAATCATTCCATTTGTACTGTCTCTCTTCCTTCTGTTGGTACCAAACTAAGACGTGATTATTCAAACTCATCACAGAGTTACAATCGTTCCATAATACCAACATCATACCTCCTTTATATCCAATAGTAATTCATCACTTCATCCTCGTGGGTTATCCCACATACCGAGATATAAACTTATACTTATGGAGTCCATACTCCACTTCGTGGAACATCATTATCCTTTGCAGGGTCAAGCGTCCTTACAGGGGAATATTGGCCATCTCTGCATGGCACTTCTTCAACTAGGAAACGTGAAACACATCATGAACTCCTGATAGTCCTTCGGGTGACTCCAACTTGTTGGCCACTTCTCCCATACGCTCCAATAGTCGGTATGGTCCTACAAATCTTGGGGCTAACTTTCCCTTAACTCCAAATTGTTTAACTCCTCGCAGAGGGAACACATGAAGACATGCTCTGTCTCCAATTTCATAGACTACCTCCTTGCGTTTTTAAGTCTGCATAACTCTTCTGCCTGGACTGAGCTACCTTCAGTCTATCTTGAATCAACTTAACATTCTCTTCTGACTCCTTGATCACATTTGGTCCAAACAACTGACGGTCTCCAACTTCATCCCACATACTCTTGGAGTACCACACATATCGAGACAAAACTCGTATTCATTTTGTCCGAAATCGACTCAATGGAGTATCCTTATCTTTTCCAAGGGTCAAGGGTTCTTACAGGGTACTACCACCCTTAAAATGCACAAATCTTCCATAGACCATATTTCTCATATCCTCAGAAATGGTCAAAATCCTTCTTCATAGAGTAACAACTCATAAAATCCATATCAGTACCAGCGATGCTAACTTTCTCAATTTCTCAAAGTATTACAATCTCCAGCACTTACATTACATGCCTCAACTCAACACCTCAATATAAAAGAAAATGTTCTCACTTCTACTACTCCATTTCTTTTGTCGCAAACTCACTATCTAGAACAAGTCTCCCTCTCCTTGGGGCATCCTCTGGCAAAGTGCCATGCTCTATTACAACGAAAACATATTACTTCTGACAAGTCTCAAGGTTTCCTTTTTGGGCAACTGCTGAGGTGGTGCCCTGACTCCTTGCACCTGTAACAGGTAATATGACACAGGTCCTTCCTGGAATCCAATCTACTTCTCTTCCTGGACCATTCCATGCCAATCATGGCTTCTATTTCTTGTGGGTCATACTCTACTTCCTCCGTCGGGAATTCTACTAGATCCCTATTCATACAATTCTGGGAGATGTGTCATTCTTCTCCACATGAATAGCATGACTTGGTGCAGGGTTTAATTGGTTCTTCTTTGGGTGTGTCCCCGACATCTTCCTTCATCATGGGTTCTTCTAAAATTTCCATAAGGGCTCCTTTCTTTACTTCTTTCTTCTGCTGGATAGTTCTTTGTACCATAGGGTAAATGTGATACTGAGCAGGGTAGTGGGTAGTCCCTTCACACAAGAAACAAGTAATCTGCCTAGTTGGGCATTATTCAGCTGGGTGACTTTCTTCACAATTAGGGCATTCATCCTTGTGTTCTTTATGGGTGTGTCCTATTTCTCCACAAATCTTGCACGCACAAGGTTTCTTCATATCCTTTCCATAAGGCTTCAACTTCTGGGACACAAGATGAGATCTTTGTAGAGTCAACTTAAATTCTTTCCAAGTGGTTACTCCTTGCCATCCATTCAAGGTTTGGTACATCCTCCACCAAGTAGCAGCACCTTTTTCAAAGCACTGAAAAGCATGCTGGATCATATTCTTTCCGACTATAGGGTTATTCTTCATGTGATCCTCCATGTTCTGAATCCATCGGTCCGTGTCCAATTGACTGATCCGTCCAGAAAATACAAGCTCGTCTCCATTCATCCTCTATTGGGTCCAAGGGTTTTGGGGTGAGATAAGAGAGATAGAGAGGGATACACACAATACAAACAATGGTTTTGAAAAGACATATTTTATCTGTGGCTATCGGAAAAACATCAAACAAATGACAGCTCACAAACGTCGCATCTAGCGTAGGCATATAACAGGGGTTTGGTCTTCTAAAGGTCAATAAATCTTCAACGTCGCCAAACTCTTCCAGTTCTGTTCATATCTCCGATGGGCTTCTTCCGATCATGCTTGCCCTTCTCAAGTTCTTTTGCCAGATCATCTCTGTTGACGCGAAGTCTCTCACGACGTCCTTTATTATTCTGGAGTTGCGTCCCAAACTTTTAGGTTTCATCATCCTTGGCATGAACCATGTCCTACTGTCCTTTAGTTCCCGACAAATCTCTGGTATCTCGAGGTTTTGCTCCTCCATCTTGGCTACTTTCAGCTTCTGGGTCCCGTGTTCTTCACGAACTGCTTTCTTATCAAATACGTCTTCCTACAGATCAACCCTAAACTTCCTTATGTATTACTCCAAATCTTGATGATACACCAGCTAAGTTTAAAACTTCATCTTTTGCTAATTAGGTGTTCCATTAGCCCTTTGTCAACCAATCCTTCCAACGGAATGCATGCTTAACTTAGCAAGGTGGCAATAGCATAAGCGGGCATTAAAATCTTGGATAGCCATGTTTCTGCTCTTGCCATTTCCATGAGCTATCATTCCATAATTGATATCTCCTGCCTTAGGGTTTTCTTGAAAAAACTTTGAGTTCTCATGCTCCATATTCCGGTCTTTCTCTGATACACCTTGATCTCGGGTATTGACGGCTTCCATTGTATGAAAAATTCCAATAGGGTAGCCTTCCTAGGTCATACAAATCTAGAAATTCTACAGGGCCTTCAAATTCTCCTAGTCATTGGAGTCTTCAACCGTTGCACTTTCCATTATTATAATGTATGGTAAAATCCTCTTCATTCCGAATGGTCTCGGTTGTCCGATATCTTGTACTTCTTGGAGTGGTCTCATCAGTCGAATCTTCGTGTGGTCAAAAGGGGAAAGGGGTATGGTCTCACTAAAGGGAATATTTGAATAAGCTCAGAAGAGAGGAGAGGTAAAAGGTCTTTTTGAAAAAGAAAGTTTTAGAGAAAATCCTTCCTATGGGCTTGTCAGTTTCTAGGGTCACGTCCTACAGTCAACATGTGCTCTGATACCATCTTGTAGCGACCCGACCTCAGACGGTCAAGTCTCTGTGCTTAAGTGTCATCCCTGGATCGGTATGCTGACACACACAGTACTCGAGGATTTATAACAGAGGTAAATCACATGTATAAAATAACGTAAATAATATTACCTCAATCCAAATAGCGGAAGTAACAAAGGTTGTGGATTCCCATCAACACCAACGGCAAAGTTGAGTGTAGAAATCGTAACCCTAACATATCACTTACTCGTCGTAAGGAGTCCTGCAACATGAGACGTTGCAGCCACAAAGGGTCAGTACATTGAATGTACTGGCAAATTTACACCATAGGAGAATGATGAATAAAGGCTATCACTACATGCATATTTGGCTGGTGGAAAAGCTCTATGGTTATAGTTTTTGCGAAAAACCAATTTTTCCCTACTGCAAAGGTATATATTTTATTTAACTAAAAAGTTGGTTGAAAATATTGAGAAGGTTCCTCCAACTCAATCCCAAAATAATAATCATTAACCCAACAAATTATTTAAGTAACATGATGAGATCAATATGATAATCCAAGAACCAGATACTCAAGATGTCCATAACCGGGGACACGGCTAACCATGATTAGTTTGTACACTCTGTAGAGGTTTGCACACTTTTCCCCACAAGACTCAATCGCCTCCGTTGGATTTCACGCACTACATGGTGTTTGCGAAATGGATGACCGAGACACAGTCTTTCAGAAACATTAACTCTCTACTCCGGGCAGACCATACCAAACCTACAACCCACTACCTGCTGATCTACCTCTTCGAGAGCTTCACGTAACTTACTCAACTATGCTAGAGCCCATAATAGCTTGTGGCTGCACACAGAATTTTCTAGTATGAATAATCTTATGATCCCTTTGAGTCTGGGTGGCGGTCCATAGGAAGATCACACGGGTACTCCGGGATTTCCAAAATACAGGCAACACTGGGTACTCTAGGTGCCTCAATCCACCCAGATGAGTATTTAAGTTGCCACCTTAAGCTGAACCATTAATTAACAATCTCACATCTGTCATGGATTTCACTCTCCCAAACCACGTCTACGAGCATAGCATAGCAATATAAGCAACACGTATAAGTAACTCCCAAGGGTTTGAATGTAACAGGGCAATAGGTTCTACCTCATCAACTACTTCCCAACCCACATGTTAAATCACATCCTA
Organism: Triticum dicoccoides; assembly: GCF_002162155.2. Classification (NCBI taxonomy): domain Eukaryota; kingdom Viridiplantae; phylum Streptophyta; class Magnoliopsida; order Poales; family Poaceae; genus Triticum; species Triticum dicoccoides. Next base: position 90,527,883 of record NC_041384.1, read on the forward strand.
ACCATGCAATGTTTGAGGATTGGAGGTAATGCATAAAAACTGGGTGATAAAGGGGTATGATCAAAGTGTGAACTTGCCTGCAATGTTGATGAAGATGATTCGCACTCAAAACTCTTGATAGTTCTACTCGTCACACTCCGTTCAATCTATCATGAGCAAGCAATAGTAACCACACATAAGCAATCACTCAGAAGATCGGGAAGAACGAAGAAGATGGTTCGGAAAACATCAAAACCAAGCAAATAACTCTTGCAACATAAAACAATTTCTAACAGTACCAAAATTATGTGAATTTGGCCTTATCAGAAATTTTAGGTCAAGAGCTTGGGTTTGCAAAAAGAATCAACTAAATCGGAGTTACGAAACTCAAGTTATGAACAAAAGAAGTTTGAATATGAATCTAAACAAATTTCGAAATTTGAAATTTTCAAACAGTTGTTGTGACAGGTTCACTGGATAGGTGAAAACAAGACGAAGCTATAGGCGCTGGTTTCATCTAATTTGGATAAATGAGTGAAAAGTTATGGCTATTTGAAGAAGTCAGAGCCAAGTTGTTTTACGAATGAAAAATAGCTACGGTTAAGGTCTAAAGTATAAATACATAGACTAATTGATAATCTAATTATTCTATCATATTAGTCTAAAAATAATAAACTATGGAAGTATAAGACGAAAAAAAACAAAGAAAGATATCTTTATAAGGCAGAGAAAAGACAATTTTGGAGACAACTTTGGAGATATCTTTATAAGGCAGAGAAATGATTTCAAATTTATTTCTCTCCAATTCTCTGTTTTATGGAATCATGTTACCCTAATTTCCATATATTTTATTTTTGGAGAAAAATAATTTGAATAAAACTCAAATAACTCCAAATTGAAAATAAATTCAAAAGAACTTTGAATTTAATTCTTTGAAACTCCCAACTCATATTTCATATAATTTGAAGAAGTCATTTTATCTTCTCTCATGAAAATCATTGAGCTGCATGAAGTTTATGAATTGAAATATTTCCAAATGAAATTCAATTATTTTCAAATACCCTTTCATTTAATTAAGTGGAAGAAGTCATATCATCTTCGCTCAAGGGTTTTGTATTTGAAAAGAATTTGAATTCACGGAGACCACGAATGCAAAATGAAAGTTTGGGAAACTCCTTTTATTCCCTCTCATTTAACTTTCAAAAGTTTCGAATTTCACTCAATTTCACACAATCAATCAAACAATCAATCAAATCTATATATTTAATATAACATTCCAAAATTTAGAATTTTGGGATGTTACATGCCGGTGGAAGAAGGAGACCGTGATGACGGCTCCGGTGACCGAACAGAGTTTGGCCAGGTGTATATATTAATTAAGCCTGTGCTAACTAGCTAATTGATGCATTCATTGTTTTGGTATGTACACATATTAACTCTCGTCTTTCTTATTTTCTAGACCTCTGGATCGAGCAAAACTTCGGTAAGGAGACGAGGCCCGAAGAAGAAGTTGCGCCAAGATGAAAGGTTCACAATCATAGCAATCACGCGCGATGGCCAACCGATTGAACCAATCCGGTCCAAGGAAGCATTTTCTGCTCAGTGTGTGGTTCTTGTTGGGGACATGATCCTGATCAGCATCCACCAATGGTATAAGCCTAAGAACGAAGACCCTGAGGTGTCTTATGTCAAAGATAGGCAGAAAGATGATCTTTGGACCGCGCTGAAGGCAAATTTCACCCTACCGCCAGAGGAGGATCTAGAGAAGCCAGCTATAGAGCCATTAGTCAAGGCTCATGCTCTTAAGAAGATGGCAGATCTGTTCAGGAGGTGGAAGAATGAGATGAAAACATCGTTTGTCGACAAAGAAAACACTCCAGAATTCATCGGGTGGTTTGAGAAGATTAGAGATCACTGGGACACATTTGTGGCCCACAAGACATCAGAGAAGAGCAAGCAGATGTCAGCGACAAACAAGAAAAATGCTGCAAAGAAGGAGCTTCACCATCGCATGGGGTCAGGTGGCTACCTCAAAGCCCGGCCATTGTGGGACATGGCTGAGAAAGACCTGCTTGATAAAGGGGTCGAACCAGAGACATTGCACTGGCCAGACCGTTCAAGGACTTGGTTCTTCGGGGTTGGGGGAACCTTGGACCCTGAAATAGGGAAGTGTTGTTGGACGAACCAGCAACTGAATATACCCGTCAAGAAGCTTCAGGACTATATCGCTGCAGCGCAGGAAGGGACGTTCGTTCCCGACACAGAGAACGACGAGCTCACACTGGCCCTGGGAAATCCTGAGCACCCTGGACGGACATGAGGCACGCCAGGCTCCATTTCGTGGAAGGCTGGGTTTCCCGAGGCGGGCGGTTACAAAGGTCGGGGGAGGAAGAGGAAAGTGGAGCACACCGAACTGCAGAAGCTGCACACAAGGGTACAAACGCTAGAGGAACAAGAAGCAGTTCACAGCCAGTGACCTGTCGAAGCTACCGCCGAAGCTACCCCGCCATCTCAGTGGAGAAGCAGCATGGCTTCCACCGAGCTGCTTCAGGAGCCTGTCTTCATGGCTCCTGCTAGCTACCCCATGGATGCTATCACGGAGCACTACTAGAAAAAGGCTGTTAGTGGTGCACCAGTTTTGCTATTAATGGCGCACTATAGGTGCGCCACTATTAACACGCCACTAGTAACAAATAGTAATGGCGCCCCTCTGGTGCGCCATTAGTATCCCAGATAATAGTGGCGCACCACACAGTGCGCCATTACTATGTCCAATGGTGCGCCATTACTATGCCTCCTAGGCGGGGCATATTTACCTTCACGTATGCCCCCAAGTGCGCCATTACTATGCCCCATAATGCGCCACTGGTATTTAGCCTTGGTGCGCCACTAATGCTCAATATGGTGCGCCACTACTATGAATATTAGGAATTATTATTTTTAGCTTTTCTGGTATTTTCACAGGTTACAAAATACGTTACAGAACAGAATATAAACATCACACAATAGAATTCATCATATTAGTCTCCAAATTCGAAATAGCGAACAAAGTTCAAACATTAGCCAAGTTTAGGTCTCGAGACATTAGCAAAGTTCATCATATTAGCCGAGTTTGTCGTCACATTACAAAGTCGATATCGATCATCTAAACTACCATCAGATAGAAGAATGTTGCGGTCATGATGAACATCATCGCGATGAAACTGGTCTTCATCTGGTTCCTCCTCTGCTCCCTCCTCTCTCTCGCTAGATAGCACGCGTATCTAGCTTCCGCCTCCGCCCTAGTGGTGTACCCTTTGTAACTGTTACCGCTGAAACGGTGAACCTATCTCTGACACTCCTCCCAGTCGTCGTAGACTTCGGGAACCTTACCCTTGTACACGACATACGATGGGATCTCTATGCACTAGACAAACAAAACGTTAGTAGCAATTCACAGATAATATATAAGCAATTTATAAGTATGCAATAAAAGGATCGGAAGAGAAAAGTAACACAATAATAGCACAATTCATGGTCCTACTAATAAATAGCATCGATTACATATAAGTTGAACGACTGTCCAAACTAAAGAGACATACAAGTTCATTAAAGTTTAATTACAACATGTGCTAATTGATATTTCAGAACTACATAGCATCAATACTTTCGACCCGACTCAGGGACTGGAGTGTGGATGAAGCTGTCGTCGTTGAATGTGTGGTCATGAATGTGCGGTCGTTGTCAGCCTGCATTTGTAGCGTTGTTTCCATTTCACTGTTGGCCGGTTGATATTTGAGGTTGAACTGCCCGAGGTACGAAGGACATCTTGATAGATGATTTCTGCAAACTCCGACTGGATGCGAATGAATTCTTGTCTGATGTCCTCGTCCTGGATTGCCAACAAGCGTGTGGCCCATTCTTTGAGATTATTTGGTAGCATAAGGTGATTATGGTCCCGTACGATCGCCCGCATGTGATGAAGGGCGTAGTAGGCATCCTTCTGACTGCCAGGCGGCTGCTTGACGCAGGGGAACATCGTTACGTGGGAGAACACGTGCTTGTCGTACCTACAAATTGGCCTCCTCAAGGTGCCTCTAGATTTGGTGTAGCTGGGGAGAGCATCATCAAGAACTTTCTTCATATTTGTGTAGTCTTTCTTCGACTAACTGTCCGAGTCGAAATACGTGGCCATGGAATTTTTCGGGCTTAAGAGGATGAGTGTGCAATGTGTGTCACTGCACAAAACACGGAATGTTAGAAAAAAAGAACAATCGAAATCTAAGAAATCATATGTTGCGGGGCGGTGAGGGGATGACTTACTCGGAAAAGTAAGGCACTAGGAAGTTATCCTTATTTGGGTTCGCCAGAACGACGCCTTCGAGGTATGAACTCGCGACTTGCCGGTCCCCAACGCTGCCCAAGATCTTGGCACGCATGTAGAAGGGGTCGACTATCACGATGTCCGGGTTCTTGTCTCTAATGATTCGCATCTCCATACTAAGCGAAAATAGTGGAATGAAGGTGTAGTGCAGCGGATGAAGGTTAAACGTAGCGTAGATGTCATCAAATCGCATGACGATCATACGCCCGATGGTTCTATCGACAATGCACTTGCCCTCTGACACCATGGCCACAAAAACCGAGTATGCCACATCATTCTCAGAGAGACACTGGATCTCCATAGAAAGAACACTGTCACGCAGACTCCGCATAGCACCGGTTGCAGCATTGGGCAGATTAGTCGGTAGCATCGGCCTACCCGCCACATGCACCCTCCTCGAGATATCCTTAGGTATTAGTGGCCCGTCCTGAGCACGGATCATACTCGGTGCCGGCTGGCTCGCACCCTTGTTATTTTTTCTTTTCCATCCCTTTTGCTTCTTCTACTGTAATGGGTTCGAGTTCTCCTCGGAGACCACCTTCTTGAGTGTGTTGGGGCTGATAATATTTTGCACCTCGGCTATTTGAGTCTCCTGAGAACTGAACACCAGACGACGCCTGTTGCAATTGGGTTTCTCCGCGGTACCAGCTAGATCGCGATCGTCTTTTGCAGGGTTGGGTTCTTGAGAAGGAGGCCCCAAGAATTCTTCACTATACCCATGTCCGTTCATGTACTTATCGATGTTGGCAAATGTACCGTTGTCGTTGTTCCGATCCTGTACCATATGCATGTCCGGATCAGCTAACAGCGGTAGCGTTGCAATGGTCTTACCATGGCTTGGCGCCGGCACGACTGGCGGTGTTGTTTGTGGGGCGGTGTCCCCCGCCCCCAAACGAATCTGGATCTTCGACCAAAGCATGGACTAGCCTAAGCAGGCGCTGAGGGTCATCACATCATCTTCATCGGCCCTAGGGGGTCGATACAAAGGTAAAAAGTCGTCACAGTCCCGCAGCACCCGAACCAGTTGAACCCTATACATGGTGGGTGGCATCAGATTATCGTGGAACACGTTGTTGCCCGGTTCAATGATTTTGACGTTGGCGACATCGATCAACTCGCCGTCCACAAAGTGGAGGTGAGCGCATGGAACGTTGGTGGCGCCCTGCGAAAACATGTAGGGCGTCAGGGATGCCCAGTCTAAGGAAAGGAGATGAAGTCATCGGCCGAGGCTTAGTTACTGTGATGGCGTCGAACTCGGCTAATGTCGAGGCACCGCCAACGGCGGGCGTGCAAGTGACGGAGGGGCCGCTTCCTGCCGAGGTGCCGGACGGCATATTCTTCCCACACCCGGGTGCATTAAGCTCCAATGTCGGCACCTCCGCCGGAGACACCAATGCCACCTCCGCAGGAGACACCAATGCCAGCGCGCTGTGCGAGTTGCTGCCCGTGAAGCTGGAAATCGGGGGCGGCCCCTGTTGGCCGCCCGCGATCCACCCCCGCAGCCCCTCAAGCAAGCAAGGCATAATGGCGGTGATCGTCGCTCCCACTTGGTCTCGCACTTGCTCTTGAACTATCTTCAGAATCCGCGCCACTTATGCCTTGAGTTCTTTAACCTCGCGCTCCCGGCTTTCCGAGCTGGTATTTCTCTCCTTTCGCCCAGCCTTATAGTATTCCGACCATTTCGTGGACAAGCCTTTGCCGGCCACACGACCAGCTGACGACGACTTACTGAACTTATCCTTGTGTTTCACTACGTTCAACTCCCTATTTAAAGTGGTGTCCCAAGGGGAGCTCTGAGACGACCCCCGCACTACTACTTTCAGTTTCCTGCGGAAAGAACGTGAACCATTTAGAAATTTGGCTTCATTAATTAGAATGCAACCATATGGAGCTAATTATGCGGGGTGTATTCCTTACCAGAACAAGCTCAAGCGCCTTCACCTTCGGATCCGTGATAAGCTCCTTTGTTACCGGGTCCACCTTGTACCGGGCCTTGACATAGTTTCTGGTATGCTTTTCATGGTATTTATCAAAGAGGGGCGGTAGGCCTTGCTCGGCACGCTCCGCGTCCTCCTTGTCCCATTTAGGTTCCGCCACTCTGTAACTGCTGGGACCGAGTTTGTGGACCCCTAAGTTCAAGTCCCGCATATCTTTCCCCCACTGACTTGATTCCGCGGATGCGTTGCTCTTGCACTTGATCTTGAACTCCAGGTAGTCAGCTTCGCTGATCGAAGGATTTGTATCCTTGATCTTCTCAAAACTATCACCCCTTAGAATCCTTCTCTTCACCGCGGCTCTCCAGGTAGCCAGGGCCGTGCTCATCTTCATGAGGGCGGCACTGTTCACTTTATTCCCTTAGAGGCGTGTGTTTATGAATCATTGGGGAACTTGTATCGTTCATGCAGCTTCGTGAAGAGGAGGTTGCGCAAATTCCCTCGGTCACGATGCCTTAGATTCTCGGTGTTGATTGAGACGGTGCTCCAGAGAATGCACCCGAGTTGTCCTGCGTACCCACTGACTAATTCTTTGGGCGCCGTTGGATGACAACTGGAGGACACTTCAATAAATTCCTCCTTGACGGTGGCGAGCATGTTCGGGCGCCAGTCCTTCCGTTGTCTATTCGGTTGGCTGCCATCTGTGCGTTCGCTGCCATCATCAGTGGTGGAATCCCCGGGGGCACCATTAGTGGTGTCATCCCCGACGCCAGTAGGGGTTGTGTAGTTGGGATCGGTGTCTTCCGCGGCGTCCTCATAGCGGTGTGGTTCTTCCTCCACCGCCTGGGACAGCTCCCAGAATTGCTTGCCCGAACCGCCAGCCTCATCATTGTCAGCCATGTTCGCTCTAAATAGGAAAAAAGGCTACTCGGGTTATTTCTTAAATGAAGTCTAGTTTGTTAACTGAATACCTGCAGTATAATTCAGAATAAAGTCTACTAGCGTTGACAAGCATTTCCTTTCTGCTCGTCTAGAAAATATTCTCTACGGTACAAAAGCCATTTAAACAAGTAGTGGCTATAGGGCGTGATGCTGGTGAGGGATTATTGTTGGCCACAATGGGTGAAGTGACTGACGAGCCTCGCGAGGAGTACACTACTAGAGTTAACAAATTGGGCATCTTCTAGGTCAAACTATAAATGTTGAATAATTTTTGTTTCGGTTGAGAATCGGGCACCTTCTAGGTCAAGAAAATTGGGCATGACCTTTGCTAATTTCCTTGACCTAGGAGTGCCCCATTCTCAACCGAAACAAAAATTAATCAACATTTCAGGAGAAAGGGGTCATTTCACATCAAAACCTGCCAGCATTGGAATCAAAAGCTGCCAGCATTGGAACATCAGAAGCTGCCAGCATTGGAACATAGCAGAGAAATACAAAATATAGCTACCAGCCTTGGAATATAGCTGTCATCATTGGAACATAGCTGCCAGCATTGGAACATAGCAGAGAAATACAAAATATAGCTGCTGCATTTGTACAAAACATGCAGATATTTCTATCAGATTCTTAGCTAATTTCTAGCTGCTCAGATCTAGCTAGCTAGCATCTCTCCAAGGGGGGAGTGAAGCAGCATCATCCACTTAAGTAAGAGCATAACAGAAATTTGACTGAACCCAAAACAGATAAAAGAGAAAGAAACAAACTACACTAACCAAGAATCAAGCACAGTGGAAAGAAATACTCTGCTTTTTTCCCTTCTTTCTGCTGCATTTTCATTCATCTGAACAAAGCCTGCCTACTAAGTACCACTACTAACCCTCTCTTATGAAGCTAGAACTGAAGAAGATTGTATGTACAAGGACCACTACATAGATTCAGAGAACAAACACGACGAACAAACACACATTCAGGCTAACTCAGGTGAAAGCTTCTGCAATTCCAGCTTCACCAGAGACCCACTCTCAGCCTACAAGATCACGAAAGGAACTAGCGCTAGTTCTACTAACTGAACTCAACTCCGACACCACCGCTGCTTCTGTCCATCGCTGATTTGCTGGAGAAACAGAGTGTTTGCGGGCGGCCGTGACCCGTACGGGAGCTCGACAGATCCGGCGTTTGCGGGCACGACGATGCACATGGGCTAGCGCATTGGGGTCCTACGGCTACGCCGAGCATGCCTATGAGTTCAGTTGACATCGACGGTGACGAGCACGTCTACAGCGGCGAGTTCGGCCCCGACGAGCACGATGGCTACAGGCGCGGCAAGTCAAGAAGGAAGAGGGGAGAGGAGGCGGAGCTCACCGGGGAGTGATGACCCACAAGTATAGGGGATCTATCGTAGTCCTTTCGATAAGTAAGAGTGTCGAAACCAACGAGGAGCAGAAGGAAATGATAATTGGTTTTCAGCAAGGTATTCTCTGCAAGTACTGAAATAAGTGGTAACAGATAGTTTTGTGATAAGATAATTTGTAATTAGCAACAAGTAACAAAAGTAAATAAAGTGCAGCAAGGTGGCCCAATCCTTTTTGTAGCAAAGGAAAAGCCTGGACAAACTCTTATATAAGGAAAAGCGCTCCCGAGGACACATGGGAATATCGTCAAGCTAGTTTTCATCACGTTCATATGATTCGCATTCGGTACTTTGATAATTTGACATGTGGGTGGACCGGTGCTTGGGTGTTGTTCTTACTTGAACAAGCATCCCGCTTATGATTAATCTCTATTGCAAGCATCCGCAAATACAACAAAAGTATTAAGGTAAACCTAACCATAAAATGAAACATATGGATCCAAATCAGCCCCTTACGAAGCAACGCATAAACTAGGGTTTAAGCTTCTGTCACTCTAGCAACCCATCATCTACTTATTACTTCCCAATGCCTTCCTCTAGGCCCGAATAATGGTGAAGTGTTATGTAGTCGACGTTCACATAACACCACTAGAGGCTAGACAACATGCATCTCATCAAAATATCGAACGAATACCAAATTCTCATGACTACTAATAGCAAGACTTCTCCCTTGTCCCCAGGAACAAACGTAACTACTCACAAAGCATAAACATGTTCATAATCAGGGGGGTATTAATATGCATATAGGATCTGAACATATGATCTTCCACCAATTAAACCAACTAGCCTCAACTACAAGGAGTAATTAACACTACTAGCAACCTACTAGCACCAATCCCGGACTTGAAGACAAGAATCGGATAACAGAGATGAACTAGGGTTTTGAGATGAGATGGTGCTGATGAATATGTTGATGGAGATTGCCCTCTCCCGATGAGAGGAGCGTTGGTGATGACGATGGTGATGATTTCCCCCTCCGGGAGGGAAGTTTCCCCGGCAGAACAGCTCTGCCGGAGCTCTAGATTGGATCCGCCAAGGTTCCGCCTCGTGGCGGCGGAGTTTCTTCCTGAAAGGTTGCTTCCTATTTTTTTCTCGACGAAAGACTTCATATAGGAGAAGATGGTCATAGGAGAGCCACCAGGGGGCCCACGAGGTAGGGCGGTGCGCCCCCACCCTCGTGAGCAGGGGTGTGGGCCCCCTGGTCTTCATCTTTGGCGAGGATTTTTCATTATTTATTATAAGGTATTCTGTGGAGTTTCAGGACTTTTGGAGTTGTGCGGAATAGGTCTCTAATATTTGCTCCTTTTCCAGCCTAGAATTCCACCTGCCGACATTCTCCCTCCTTATGTAAACCTTGTAACATAAGAGAGAATAGCCATAAGTATTGTGACATAATGTGAAATAACAGCCTATAATGCAATAAATATCGATATAAAAGCATGATGCAAAATGGACGTATCAACTCCCCCAAGCTTAAACCTCGCTTGTCCTCAAGCGAAAGCCGATAACAATAAATATGTCGCCATGTTTAGAGGTAGAGGCGTCGATAAAGTTAAAATATGGACATGAGGGCATCATGATTATTCTCATAACAACAGCATATATAGATATTGTCATATGATTACTTATGTTCAAGTGATGATCTATTCACAATGCAAAAGTATGAATCAGAAACCTTATTGAGAACCAACAAACTATAACCTCAATCATTGAAGCAATTGCAATTTATCATAACATCAGAAAGAGTCTTTGTCAGAGCTAAAAAAGCAAGTCCACATACTCAACTATCATCTAATCCTTCATAATTGCTAACACTCGTGCAATACTTGTGGTTATGGAGTTTTAATCGGACACAGAGAAAGATAGGGGCTTATAGTTTCGCCCAACAACCTTTTACCTCGAGGGTAATGTCAACAATAATAACTCATGCCCCCCTACATCC
>NC_041384.1:90539168-90565875 GCF_002162155.2 Triticum dicoccoides
CTTGCCAAAGGATAAAATGAAAAAGGAAAGGTGAAGATCACCATGACACTTGCATAAGGTAGAAGATAATAATAAAACCTAAGCCCTTCATAGAGGGAAGCAGAGGTTGCCATGCGGTTTTATGGTTGGATGCACAAAATCTTAATGCGAAAGAACGTCACTTTATATTGCCCCTTGTGATATGAACCTTTATTATGCAGTCTGTCACTTCTATTACTTCCACATCACAAGATCGTATAAAGCTTATTTCTCCCACACCAATCAATCATACATATTTAGAGAGCAATTTTTATTGCTTTGCACCGATGACAACTTACTTGAAGGATCTTATTCAATCCATAGGTAGATATGGTGGACTCTCATGGCAAAACTATTTTAAGGGTATTTGGAAGCACAAGTAGTATATGTACTTGGTGCTGAGAATTTGGCTAGCATGAGGGGGAAAGGCAAGCTCAACATGTTGGATGATCCATGACAACATACTTTATCTCAGATATAAGAAAACATAACCCATTACATTGTCTTCCTTCTCCAACATCTACTCTTTAGCATGTCATATTTCGATGAGTGTTCCCAATCATAAAAGATGTCAATAATAGTATATTTATATGTGAAACCTCTCTTTCCTTATTACTTCCTATTAATTGCAACGATGACCGAAGCTATGTCTGCCAACTCTCAACAACTTTTAATCATCACACTCTTTCTATGTGAAGTCATTACTATCAATAAGATCAATATGAACTTTTGTTTCTTCTTATTCTTTTTCTCTTTTCTTTTCTTTTATTTGGGATCATGGCAAAAATAAGCAAGCCCTTGACTCAATCACTAATCTTTATTATATAACTCACAGACTCGATTACATAGAGAGATCATAAAGCAAAACTCGAAACTAGATCATGCCATAAACTTTATTCTACTAGATCAAAATACTACTAATAGGATCGAACTAAGAAAAACGATAAAGATAGGAGTTGTGATTGTGATACGATACCGGGGCACCTCCCCCAAGCTTGGCAGTTGCCAAGGGTAGTGCCCATACCCATGCTATTATATCTCCTTGGTTGGTGAAGAAGATGGACGTGTTGTTGACTTAGTTGATGGCATAGACTTCTCCCTTAATTTACGCTTGCGGACGGCATTTTGATCCCTCAGATCATCAATCTCCCACTCCAGGGTTAATATCTTTTTGCATAGGTCCTGCTTATTTTCCTGCAAGAGACGAAAAGGGATAAACTCGAATTTTGGTTTCTTTACCCTATTAGGGAGACTTGACTTTTTGAACTCCACGTGCATATCCCCAGGTTCAGGTAATGGGGCTTCATCTTCATCTGAGCTCGTCTCCTCCTTCCCATAGGGTTCATAGTCCTTTTCTTCCTCCATGGTCCAACCATCGTGCTCCATATCTCCATAGACCTTAGGATTAGCTAAGTAATCATCCACATAGCTTTCTCCTTCCGAATCCTGGGAAGACATGTTGATCTAATCTACAGCGGGACAGCTCGATACAAAAACAGAGGATAATTGCGTGATACGGGAGTCAAAACCCCTGGGAGATTATATAATGAATTTTTACCAACCAAAATACGTATCGTGCAAGAAAACGGAGTCTGGAAGGCACACGAGGAGCTCACAAGGTAGGGGGCGCGCCCTCCACCCTCGTGTCCTTCCCGGACTACTACTTAATTTTCTATTTTTCTAAATATTCCAAAACGGAGAAATATTGTCTTAAAAATAGTTTTGAAGTCGGTTTACTTACCGTACCACATACCTATTCCTTTTCGGAGTCTGAAACGTTCTGGAAAGTGTCCCTTATGTATTACTCCGGGGTTACGGTTTCTATAATATTGGTTTCAACATTTATGGGATTACCTGAGATATAGTGTTTAATTCTTTGACCGTTTACCACCTTCGGATTTGTGCCTTCGAAGTTGTTGATTTTTATGGCACCGGAACGATAGACCTCCTCGATAACATAGGGGCCTTCCCATTTAGAGAGAAGTTTCCCTGCAAAAAATCTTAAACGAGTGTTGTATAGAAATACATAATCACCTACATTAAACTCACGCTTTTGTATCCTTTTGTCATGCCATCTTTTAACCTTTTCTTTAAACAACTTGGCATTTTCATAAGCTTGGGTTCTCCATTCATCAAGTGAGCTAATATCAAATAGCCTCTTTTCACCGGCAAGTTTTAAATCATAGTTGAGCTCTTTAATAGCCCAATATGCCTTATGTTCTAGTTCGAGAGGTAAGTGACATGCTTTTCCATATACCATTTTATACGGAGACATACCCATAGGATTTTTATATGCAGTTCTATAGGCCCATAATGCATCATCAAGTTTCTTGGACCAATTCTTTCTAGACCTATTGACAGTCTTTTGCAAAATTAATTTGAGTTCTCTATTACTCAATTCTACTTGACCAATAGACTGTGGGTGATATGGAGATGCAATTCTGTGATTGACGTCATATTTAGCAAGCATTTTATGGAAAGCACCATGAATAAAATGTGAACCACCATCAGTCATTAAATATCTAGGGACTCCAAACCTCGAAAAATAACTTCTTTAAGCATTTTAATAGAAGTTTTATGATCAGCACTACTAGTTGGAATAGCTTCTACCCACTTAGTAATGTAATCAACAGCAACTAAAATATGTGTATATCCATTAGGGGAAGGAAAAGGTCCCATATAATCAAAGCCCCAAACATCAAACGGTTCAATAACAAGTGAATAATTCATAGGCATTTCTTGACGTCTATTAATATTACCAATTCTTTGACATTCATCACAAGATAGGACAAACTTACGGGCATCCTTGAAGAGAGTAGGCCAATAAAAACCAGATTGCAATACCTTATGTGCAGTTCTATCTCCCGCGTGGTGTCCTCCATAAGTTTCGGAGTGGCACTTGCGTAGGATCCGTTCCCGTTCATGCTCAGGTACACAACGTCTAATAACACCATCTACTCCTTTATAAAGATGTGGGTCATCCCAAAAGTAATGTCTCAAATCATAGAGTACTTTTTCTTTTGTTGGTATGTGAAGCTAGGTGGTATAAATTTAGCAACTATGTAATTAGCATAATCAGCATACCAAGGAGTACTACGAGAAGTACTTATGACATTTAATTGTTCATCAGGAAAGCTATCATCAATAGGTAGTGGGTCATCAAGAACATTCTCTAACCTAGATAAGTTGTCTGCAACGGGGTTATCAGCTCCTTTTCTATCAACAATATGCAAATCAAATTTCTGTAGTAAGAGAACCCATCTAATAAGTCTAGGTTTAACATCTTTCTTCTCCATAAGATATTTAATAGCAGCATGATCACTGTGGATAGTTACTTTAGAATCAACAATATAAGGTCTGAACTTATCACAAGCAAATACAACTGCTAAAAGTTCTTTTTCAGTAGTAGCATAATTTCATTGAACATTGTCTAGAGTCTTACTAGCATAATGGATAACATTTAGTTTCTTCTCAATTCTTTGCCCTAGAACGGCACCTACAGCATAATCGCTAGCATCACACATAATTTCAAAGGGTAAATTCCAATCAGGTGGCTGAACAACAGGTGCAGAGACTAATGCTTTCTTAAGTATTTCAAATGCTTCTACACAATCATCATCAAAGACAAATGGTATATCTTTTTGTAATAAATTGGTCAGAGGCCGAGAAATTTTTGAGAAGTCCTTAATGAACCTCCTATAAAATCCGGCCTGACCAAGGGAACTTCTTATACCTTTGATGTCCTAGGGACATGGCATCTTTTCAATAGCATCAACCTTGGCTTTATCAACTTCAATACCTCTTTCGGAAACTTTATGCCCCAAGACAATACCCTCATTAACCATAAAGTGGCACTTTTCCCAATTCAAGACAAGATTAGTTTCTTCACATCTCTGCAAAACTCGATCAAGATTGCTCAAGCAATCATCAAAACAAGATCCACAAACCGAAAAGTCATCCATGAAAACCTCACAAATCTTTTCACAAAAGTCAGAGAATATAGCCATCATGCATCTTTGAAAGGTAGCAGGTGCATTACATAAACCAAAAGGCAAACGTCTATAAGCAAAAGTACCAAAAGGGCATGTAAAAGTATTCTTTGATTGATCTTTAGCCGACACAGGTATTTGAGAGAAACTAGAATAACCATCTAGAAAGCCGTAATGTGTATGTTTGCATAATCTTTCTAGCATTTGATCGATAAAACGTAAGGGGTTATGATCTTTCTTAGTAGCCTTATTTAATTTGCAGAAATCAGTTACCATCCTATAACCTATAATAATTCTTTGTGGAACCAATTCATCTTTATCATTAGGAACAACAGTAATACCTCCCTTCTTAGGGACACAATGAACAGGACTTACCCACTAACTATTAGCAACGGGATAAATTATACATGCCTCCAGAAGCTTTAGTATTTCTTTTCTTACCACTTCTTTCATTTTAGGATTCAGACGTCGTTGAGGATCACGAACTGGTTTGGCATCTGCTTCCAAATTTATTTTATGTTGACATAGAGTGGGACTAATGCCCTTAAGATCATCAAGAGTATATCCAATAGCAACACGGTGCTTCTTCAGAGTTTTCAATAATCTTTCTTCTTCATGCTTTGAAAGGTTAGCACTAATAATAACAGGATATATCTTCTTTTCATCAAGATAAGCATATTTAAGATTATCAGGCAACAGTTGAAGCTCAAACACGGGATCACTCTTAGGTGGAGGGGTGTCCCCTAGGATTTCAACAGGAAAATTGTGTTTCAGCATAGGTTCCTGTTTAAAGAATACTTCATCTATTTCCCTTCTTTCATTCATAAACAAATCATTCTCATGGTCTAGAAAATATTGTTCTAAAGGATCATTAGGAGGTACGGCAATAGAAGCAAGACCAATAATTTCATCCTTACTAGGCAATTATTCTTCACGGTGTTGTTTACTAAATTTAGAGAAATTAAATTGACGAGTCATATCATCCAAGCCAATAGTAACAACATTCTTTTCGCAGTCTATCCTAGCATTAACAGTGTTTAAGAAGGGTCTACCAAATATAATGGGACAAAAGCTATCTTGTGGGGAACTAAGAACAAGAAAATCAGCAGGATATTTAGTTTTCCTGCACAAGACTTCAACATCTCTAACAATTCCCATTGCTGAAATAGTATCTCTATTAGCAAGTTTAATTGTGACATCAATATCTTCTAACTTAGCAGGTGCAATTTCATGCTTGATTTCTTTATACAAGTCATAAGGTATAGCACTAGCACTAGCACCCATATCACATAAGCCATGATAACAATGATCTCCTATTTTAACAGAAATAACAGGCACACCAACCACAGGTCTATGTTTATCTTTAACACAAGGTTTAGCAATTATAGCAGTTCCACCGCAGAACTGAATAACATGCCCATCAATATTATCAGACAAGAGCTCTTTAAAAATAGCAATATTAGGTTCAACTTTATCTTGCTCAGGAGGTGTATATGTTTTAATATTGCTTTTACGAACCACAGTTGAAGCTATAGCATGATCCTTTATTCTAACAGGGAAAGGTGGTTTCTCAACATAAGAAGTAGGAACAATAGGATCATTATAAGTGGCAGTCTTTTCTTCAACTTTAATAGGTGCAACTACTTTTACTTATATGGGAGGATGATATTTAAACCACTTCTCCTTAGGGAGATCAACATAAGTAGAAAAAGATTCACAGAAAGAAGCTAGTATCTCAGAATCAAGTCCATATTTAGTGCTAAACTTACGGAAAATATCGGTATCCATAAAAGATTTAACACAATCAAACTTTGGTGTCATACCTGACTCCTAACCATTGTTGAGGTCCCAATCTTCAGAGTTGCGTTTAATTCTATCCAATAAATTCCATTTAAATCCAATAGTCTTCATCATAAAAGAGCCATCACAAGAAGTATCAAGCATGGTGCGATTGTTATCAAAAAGCCGAGCATAATTTTTTTGAAGAATTGTTTCTCTTGGAAGCTCATGGTTGGGGCATGAATATAACATTGATTCAAGCCTCCCCCAAGCTTGAGCGATGCTTTCTCCTTCGCGAGGCCAAAAATTATATATATAATTACGATCATGATGAACAAGATGCATAGGGTAATACTTTTGACAAAATTCCAATTTCAGTCTTCTACAGTTCCATGATCTCGTATCATCACATAGCCTATACCATATCAATGTGTCTCCCTTCCAACATCATCGGGTATACCTGCAAGCTTAAATAATCCACAAACTTCATCCACATATATTAGGTGTTCATCAGGATGCGTTGTTCCATCTCCTGTAAAAGGATTAGCTAGCAGTTTTTCTATCATACCCGAAGGATAATCATAAGGAATTTCATTTTCATATTCATTTTCAATAGGTTCAGTAGGTTGAGGAGCAACTCTTTGCTCTACTGGTCGGGGTGAAGATACCCCGAACAAGCCCCTCAGAGGGTTGCTTTCCATAGTAACAAGTGACAGTAAATTTCAGCACACTATATAAATTTTTCCTTACCAAATTCCACCTACCAAAGGCGCTTCACTCCCCGGCAACGGTGCCAGAAAAGAGACTTGATGACCCACAAGTATAGGGGATCTATCGTAGTCCTTTCGATAAGTAAGAGTGTCGAACCCAACGAGGAGCAGAAGGAAATGATAAACGGTTTTCAGCAAGCTATTCTCTGCAAGTACTGAAATAAGTGGTAATAGATAGTTTTGTGATAAGATAATTTGAAATAAGAAACAAGTAACAAAAGTAAATAAAGTGCAGCAAGGTGTCCCAATCCTTTTTGTAGCAAAGGACAAGCCTGGACAAACTATTATATAAGGAAAAGCCCTCCCGACGACACATGGGAATATCGTCAAGCTAGTTTTCATCACGTTCATATGATTCGCGTTTGGTACTTTGATAATTTGACATGTGGGTGAACCGGTGCTTGGGTGATGTAATTACTTGGAAAAGCATCCCACTTATGATTAACCTCTATTGCAAGCATCCGCAACTACAACAAGAGTATTAAGGTAAACCTAACCATAGCATGAAACATATGGATCCAAATCAGCCCCTTACGAAGCAACGCATAAACTATTGTTTAAGCTTCTGTCACTCTAGCAACCCATCATCTACTTATTACTTCCCAATGCCTTCCTCTAGGCCCAAATAATGGTGAAGTGTTATGTAGTCGACGTTCACATAACACCACTAGAGGCTAGACAACATGCATCTCATCAAAATATCGAACGAATACCAAATTCACATGACTACTAATAGCAAGACTTCTCCCTTGTCCTCAGGAACAAACGTAACTACTCACAAAGCATAAACATGTTCATAATGAAAGGGGTATTAATATGCATATAGGATCTGAACATATGATCTTCCACCAATTAAACCAACTAGCATCAACTACAAGGAGTAATTAACACTACTAGCAACCTACTAGCACCAATCCCGGACTTGAAGACAAGAATCGGATACAAGAGATGAACTAGGGTTTTGAGATGAGATGGTGCTGATGAAGATGTTGATGGAGATTGCCCTCTCCCGATGAGAGGAGCGTTGGTGATGACGATGGCAATGATTTCCCCCTCCGAGAGGGAAGTTTCCCTGGTAGAACAGCTCTGCCGGAGCTCTAGATTGGATCCGCCAAGGTTCCGCCTCGTGGCGGTGGAGTTTTGTCCTGAAAGGTTGCTTCCTATTCTTTTCTCGACGAAAGACTTCATATAGGAGAAGATGGTCATCGGAGAGCCACCAGGG
Source organism: Triticum dicoccoides (assembly GCF_002162155.2). Classification (NCBI taxonomy): domain Eukaryota; kingdom Viridiplantae; phylum Streptophyta; class Magnoliopsida; order Poales; family Poaceae; genus Triticum; species Triticum dicoccoides. The sequence continues at coordinate 90,546,947 of NC_041384.1, forward strand.
GGGCCACGAGGTAGGGGGGCTCGCCCCCACCCTCGTTAGCAGGGTGTGGACCCCCTGGTCTTCATCTTTGGCGAGGATTTTTCATTATTTATTATAAGGTGTTCCGTGGAGTTTCAGGACTTTTGGAGTTGTGCAGAATAGGTCTCTAATATTTGCTCCTTTTCTAGCCCAGAATTCCAACTGCCGGCATTCTCCCTCCTTATGTAAACCTTGTAAAATAAGAGAGAATAGCCATAAGTATTGTGACATAATGTGAAATAATAGCCCATAATGCAATAAATATCGATATAAAAGCATGATGCAAAATGGATGTATCAGGGAGGCGCAAGGAGGCCCTGCGAGAGCTTAGTAGCAGCAGAGGTGGTCGAAGTTGAGGAAGATGGCGGCGACCCGAGGAAGAAGACGAGGTGGATCCAGTGCTGCACAGCTCCTCGGCTCGCGCGCGTCGACGTAGAGGTAGCAGCAGATGCCAGTGGAGTGGTTGGACCAGTCGGAGGAGCACGGGGGAAGGTGGTCGCCGCGGTGGTGGGTGACGAACGGCGATGGAGGCGATCGGGTGCGTGGATCTGGCGAGGGAGGGAGAGAAGCCAGAGGGAGAGGGGAGAAAGTGGGAGTGGATGGGGATATTTTAGTGGGGGAGGGTTAGCAATGGTGCACCTTTTAGGGGTGCGCCATAAAAGTTGGTATACCAATGGCGCACCATTTAGGGGTGCGCCGTAAACACCGTGATAGCAATGGCGCACCTTCTCCTGGTGCGTCATTACTAACTTTTTTTGGGATTTTTAGTTGCATGTAATAATTTAAGATTTGAGATAAAAGAAAAGGAAAATGCAAATGGAGTGACAAAACCATTGTGAAAATATTTAGAATTAGATGACATGGTTGAAATCAAGTGATACACTTGTAATAATTTAGTTGCATGTAATAATTGAGCTTGCCACTGAGACACACACACACACACGGCCGACACGTCGTGATTCGATCTCAGCTATCTTTTCACAATATTCTTGCCCTTCTTTTTCGCAAATGGAGTTCTTCTCTTTAACGAACGTCCTTTAGGTAGGGTGGTCCTGCTTCTTCTTGTGGTGTATGGTACTTCATCGTCGTCGTCATCTTTCATCTTCGGGTCGCCGTACTTGTCGAAGTCTTGCTCATTGGAGACTCCATCCATTCCGATGATGTTCCTTTTTCCTCTCCTCACGACAACACGACTGGGCTTTAACGGGTCGGTAATGAAGAAGCATTGGTCCACTTGGGAAGCCAGCACCCATGGCTCAATTTTCGCGGTGATGTTTGCGCCCGCGGTCTTGGATTTGGCTTCGGTTATAACCATGGTGGTGAAATACCAGTGTTCTTTTAGGACGCTCTTGGCCCATCTGACACGGAACATCGGGACCTTCTCTCCAGCGTAGCTCAGCTCCCAGATCTCCTCGATCCTTCCATAGTATATATCCTTGTCGTTACCGGTGTAGGATTCCATCTTTACCCCGGAGTTCTGATAATCGCTCTTCATGTCCTTTTCCTCCGTGTAGATTGTGTAGCCGTTGATATCGTATGCCTCATAGGTCATCAGGTTGTGATCGGCGCCCTGTGACAAGGCGAATATGAGTTTTTCTTCCGCGGAAGAATCCTCATGTAAAGGGTATGGCAGAAGCTTCTCCTTGAACCAGCGCGTGAAACATGAGTTGTGCTCTTTGATTGTATCTCCGTCCATCCTCTGTTGGCCTCGGTCATTGTACATCTTCTCAATAATGGTTTTGTGCTCTACCACCCAAGGATCGACCACATCTATGTGTTGTAGCGCGACTAGGTTTGCTCTTTCAAAGTCGGTGAGTCGACCCTTGAAGTCGACATGCATTTTGCGGCAACCCTCACGGTGACCCCATCCAGTGAGCCTGCCGAGGTGCCTGTTGATGGGTAGACCAACAGGGTTCTCGATGCTGGGATAATTCGTGCAGTAGGAGATGCACTCTTCGGTCAAAAATCCCTTGGCTATGCTTCCATCTGGATGTGCCCTGTTGCAAACGTATCCTTTGATGACACCATTCATCCTTTCGAACGGCATCATGCTGTGCAGGAACGTCGGCCCAAGTTGGATGATATCCTCCACGATATGGACCAGCAGATGCACCATAACATCGATGAATGCAAGCGGGAAGTACATCTCAAGCTTGCATAGTATCATCACGATCTCTTCCTGTAGACTTCTAAGTTGCCTCACGCCAACCGACTTCCGAGAGATGACATAGAAAAAGTTGCATAGGCCAAATAGCGTTTCATGAACATGCGTGTCCATGATCCCACGGATTGCAACTGGAAGTATCTGTGTCATCAGCACGTGACAGTCGTGAGACTTCATCCTGCTAAACATCTGCTTCGCTGATTCTAGGTATCTGCTTATCTTCCCCGCGTAACCGTAAGGAAGTTTTACTCCTATGAGGCAGGTGAAAAACTGCTCGATCTCCTCCTGACTTAGAGTGAAGCACGCGGGAGCGCAGTCATATTCGATCATCTTGGCCTTTTTGCCTTTGCGACGACTTTCCGTGTCATTCGCCTCATCATCATCATCATCATCATCATCATCATCATCATCATCATCATCATCATCATTAGGGCGTTTTGTGTGAAGCTCCTCCCTGATGCCCATAGATTGCAAGTCTGCCCTTGCTTTCGGCCCATCTTTGGTCCTCTCTGGCATGTTGAGCAGGGTACCAAGCAGACTATCGCACACGTTCTTCGTGATATGCATGACATCAAGGCTGTGAGGCACATGGAGGATCTTCAAGTATGGCAAGTCCCAAAAAACAGACCTCGTTTCCATACCTTCAGCAGTGGCTCTGGCGCCTTTCGCTTCTTTCTCGGCGGTGGGCACTCTTTCCAATTTCTCAACAGCTCGTCTATTTCCTCGCCGCTCCTCATACGCGGGCGTCTTCGGGGTTTGGTTTCACCATCGAACAGATCCTTGCATTTTCTCCATGCGTCATTGTTGCGAAGCCACCTTCGATGTCCCATGAACACGGTTTTCAAAGACCCGGGATCTCTATCTAGCTAGTGACACATTGTGTCATCCATGCACCTGACGCATGCACAAAATCCGTGGACCACCTGCCCCGCGACATATCCGTAACCGAGATAGTCATGCACCGTCGTGACAATGCGACTCTCATAGGGAAATATTCTTTCGTTGCAGTGTCCCACGTATTGGCTGGCGTTTTCCATAGCGTGTCTAGCTCCTCTTTCAGCAGACCCAGATATAGATTGATGTCGTTCCTTGGTTGTTTCGGCCCTTCAATTAGCATACTCATGTGGATGTACTTCCTCTTCATGCACATCCATGGGGAGGTTGTACATCCACACAAACACATCCCATGTGCTATGTGTGCTTCTCTGGATGCCAAACGGATTGACTCCATTGGTGCTCAGGCCCAGCATGATGTTCCTTGGATCATCCCCAAATTCTGGGTGTTCGAAGTTCAACGCTTTCCACTGGCTTGCATCCTTAGGGTGACTCAACATCTTGTCTTTTTTATTTATCTCCGGATCATTTTCGTCATCTTCTCGCTTCTTCTCCTCCCTATCCGCATGCCAACGCAGAAGCTTTGCTAGCTTAGGTTCCGCGAAATACCACTGCAGACGAGGAGTGATCAGAAAGTACCACACCACTTTTCGAGGAGCTTTCTTCCTCTTCTTGTATCAAGTGACGCCGCACACCGGACATATGGTAGACTCCGCGTGCTCGTCCCGATAAATGATGCAATCGTTCATGCACGCATGGTATTTCACGTGCGGTAAATCCAAAGGACACACGGTTTTATTCGCCTCCTCGATACTTGTCAGGCACTTGTTCCCCTTGGGAAGACGTTCGTGCTAGAATGACATGTTCTCGTCGAAGCATGCGTCGGTCATTTTGTGTTTTACCTTCATCTCCAGAGCTATGAGCGTTACTTTCAGGCGGGTATCCTCAGGCCTCCATCCTTCATACAATGGAGTAACCGCGTCTATCTCCAATTGATCCAGCTTGGCTTTCTCTCGGGCGGCAGCTCTTGCGTTACCCGTTTGCTTGAGAAGCAGCTCTTGAATATGAGGGTCCTGCACCCAGCCCATCGATGGTCCATCGTCGTCTGCTCCGGCATCTTCATCTTCATGATCATGCCCTTCGTCTTGATCTTCCTCATCATCATGTCCGGCATCTTCTACATGATGACTGTGTCCTGCATCTACTTCGTAATCATGTCCTGGAGATTCTTCGTCTTCTCGTCCGCCCTCACCGCTATTGTCTAGCTGCCCTTCCTTATTTCTTGCCCGACCCACATGGACGACTTCATAATCATCTTCATCACCTTGCCACCGATAGCCATCCATGAAACCACACAAGAGCAGGTGGTTCCGCACCTGTCTGGAATCCGGGTCCATAAGGCTCTTCAGCTTGCATCTTCGACACGGACATCTTATCTCTGTCTCGTTCTTTTGAAGCATCTCGACCTTCGTGGAGCTCAAAAACCTATTCATGATGCCTTCGGTCATCGTGCGGACCATGTTCACCTGCGGGGTAGAGCAAAACGATATTTTAGAACCAAAATTTTTTTGGCATGACTTTGCCTAAAAATAGGACCAAAAAGAATGCATGGTGCCAAATTCTCGCCGAAACGGAAATGAATCAACATTCCGGCAAAATATTGGCAACTATCGCATTTCAAATACCGGTACCTGCAAACACAAACACAAGCAACACCACAAACATACATAGATCTAGGCCATAAAGAGTGTGTACATTATTGGAGGGAGAAAAAAGTATATCTAGAACATAAAGAAAGCTTTCCCCTTACTGACTTATCAAAAAAGGAAATTTAACAAGTTAATTTGGGTGAATCTATGGTGAAAATGAGGTGAGGAGGAGGAGGCAGCCGAGACCAAGCTTGGTAGAGGTGGAGAGAATGAAGTGGGAAAAGTCAGTGTGGTAGGTGGCTGTCAAAAATATCTAGCTCCTCTCAGGTTACCAACGGCGCACCTCCTAACAATGCGCCATTGGTAACCAGGGTTACTAATGGAGCACCTGGTGTGTGGTGTGCCATTACTAGTTTTGAAAAAAAATAGTTAGTAGTGGCGCACCGTGGGTGTGATGCGCCATTAGTAATGGCGCACCGAACCATGGTGCGCCATTGGTAAGTCTGTGGAGGGGGTGTGCCCAGGAGAAAATTAGCGGTGGCTCACCACACACAAGGTGCGCTATTAGTAATATGGCCACTAATGGCACACCTATATCTGGTGCGCCACTCCTATATAGCAGTGGCGCACCACATACATGGTGCGCTATTAGTGTCCATATTAGCTATAGCCGTTTTTCTAGTAGTGGAGTCTCAACATTGCCACCTTATGACGCAATGGCAGAACTTCAAAGTCAAAGCGGTTGTCGGCTCTGTTGCACCTCCTGAACCTGACGCAGCTTTTCACCGCCATCCAATTCCAGAAGGATATGCTGTTGTGATGGTGGATGAAATAACGGACGGATTTTAGGAGCTCGAGCTTGACCACCCTACCAGTGAAGGGGAGACTCGGCTGGGTTGTGCTCTGAAGACTCCATGTATATGGCAGAAGGAGCTCATCAACCTTCCAAACTGGAGGCCTCCAACTCCTCCTCCTCCTCCGGCGAGTCAAGGCACTCCGCCTCCTCCTTCGGCAAGTGATCAGGGCACTCCGCCTCATTCTCCAGCGTGTGGCGGCACTCCGCCTCCTTCTCCGCCTGCGCCGGCGCGCCTGAGCAGCCTGCCTCCTTGCCCGCCTCGTCAACAAGGGCGGAAGAGAGCCGCCGTCGCTCCAACTGCTCCGTCTGTTCTGCCTCGTAAGCAAGGAAAGAAGACAGCTACAGCCGCTCTGTCTGCTCCGGCGTCTAGCGGTACAGCCAGAAGCGGGAGGCAATATAGATTCGGTCCATCTCTAAAGCCTCTAGAGAAGTTACCATACGAGATGACCGAGAAGGAAAACACGAAGATCTGTCAAGCCCAAGTGAGGGAGTTCTTTGAAACGCAAAGAGCTAAGAAACATCCACCTCCGGAGGAGAAGATAGATCTAGTGAAAGAAAAGCGCCCTATCGATGCCCTCAAGAAACCACCATTGTCTCCGCCGAAAACCAACTATGAGCGCATTATTGACAGGTCATATATCGAAGCGGAGCGGTCGGGAAGTACTGTCAGTAATCGAAGGTTAGCAGAATGATGAGCTGGGAAAAAATTGCCCAGCTCAGCGAACAAGTGATCCAATCGTGCCCCCCGCTCAAGGTGTCTAGCGATATTGTCACTAATCATCCGGTGATTTTGCCCGGTACCAATCTTGGAGATCACCTGCCCGGCGATGCACATTGTGATACAATGGAGGTGGACGAACACAAATACCACTACGGGAAGCCTCTCGTCAAAGATGGAAGTCCTCCTCTAACAACGATTATGCGAAGATTCCATCATTGGTACATGAAAACCTACAGAGAGTCTGGGGGTAGGATACTTTGATGCTGAGATTTAAAGAGGAGCACAACCTCGTTGGAATAGAACTGTTGTCTGTTCCATTTGAGGAGTTCTTCCATTTGTTCAATCAAAATGCTCTCCATAAATTAACGGTCACTTGCTACTGTCTATAAGTACTAATTTTGTCGTTAAGTCCCTATATATAGCTCAGCTCTTTCATTGCATGTATATATAATTATCCTCACTATATTATGCAAATTGAAGATCGTTGAATGCAGAAAAGCAGAAATCTATGATATTGGGTTCATTAACACAAATCTCATAGATGAATTTACGGTTAAATTTCATGCCAAAGACACCGAGGCCAACTTGCTACAACCGTTGCTTCAAAATCAAAACAAAGATAAAATACTATTTCCTTACAACTTCAAGTGAGTGTTATTGTCTTGTGCATATTCAGTTTCCCTTATTACTCTAGGTTATAATAATGTAACTGATGAGTTATGCATGCGTGCGCAGGTTCCACTATATTCTCCTAGAGATTAAGCTTGAGCAGGGACTAGTAACCTTCTTAGACTCGAGACGAAAATCTCCTGAGGACTATGTGGACATGACTAAATTCTCGAGAAGTAAGTTCAATCGATCATTATCGCACCATATCAGAAACTTTGTTCATTTCCTGATATCAATTAATTGTTTTCTTTGTCTCGAAGGGTTTGGAAAGTATTCACCGCACAAGCTCCGGGACTGTCGGGGGAGCTGCGATGGACATACTCGAAAGTAAGTAGTACTAGCTAGCTAGTTCCGCGCATCTCGGTCTCGTTGATTCTAGCTACTTTCATCAATACCATTTATAATGCTTCATTATCAGTTTGATTGACCTCTATTTCTCGTAAAGTGCTTGTGGCAGGAACCCGAGAGTGATTACTGTGGATACTACGTTTGTGAGTTCATCTACAACGTGACTTGCAAAATAGGCGGGGGTACTCTAAAAGACAATTTGAAGTGCGTAAGCAATAATATTCCCAATTTCATTTTATTACACAATCATTTCTATTGAGTTTCATTCATATATATGTATTGACCCCCTTCTTCAAATTAGACGTGGCAGATGCGGGATGAACTCCTACCACAAGATTGCATAAAAGCAATTCAAGAGGAATTGGCGGGATTTTTTCTTGACCACGTCACCAATAAAGCCGGAGAATACCATGTGGAAGTTGATTTCAGACATTAGGGATTGTAAGAGATCTTAAATTGTATATGTTCATGACGATCTTGTGTACGAAAACTTGTTCAACCAATCTCTCGGAGAAAGAGAGGTCGATCACTTCTCTTTGTATATGTTCATGAAGATCTTGTGTAATTAATGGTTTCCTTCATTTTCTTACTAGCTAGCGTGTCGAGTCTTCTCTATACATATAGTACGTAGCGTCGACCAAGCACGGAGGTAAGAGAGGACACTTCTCTCTATTAGCTAGCTAAAATAATATATGAAACCCCTAAATTAACCCTACAAAACCCCCCAACCCCCCCCCCCTAAAAAAACAAAAACCCCAGCCCCTGAACTGCTGATGCATGGACACTTATTGGTCCCGGTTGGTGCTACCAACCGGGACAAAAGGCCCCCCTGCCTGGGCAAGGCCCATTTGCCACATGGAGCCCCATTTGTTCTAGTTCGTGGGAGAACCAGGACTAAAATTTTTGGGCTTTAGTACCGACCCTTTAGTCCTGGTTCCCCAACCGGGACAAATGGGCCTTCTGAACTGGGACAAATGGGCTTTTTTCTACTAGTGGCAAGGCAATCGAGTGGTTGCGCAGGGCTTGGCAACTGTGTGCCCCTTCAAATTTCCGGTAGTAAACTCTTAGTCTACATGATCAGGAAGGAGATACAACCGTAGGATGCTAAAGGGTAGCGGTGGACAAAAGGTAAAAATAAAGTAGCACAAAAGGTTCAACCTAAATATGAGAGTGGTGGGACTCATTTTCTGTTCGGCTACGATCGCCTTTGTAAGTGGAACAGTATCAGAGTGATTGAGCATCCATTGAAAACAAATGGAAACCATGCATGGCTATGGCTGCATGCATCGCATTTTTCCTCAAAGTGGAAAGCGCCAAATGGGAAGTTGACTGCAAGTTCGGTACATTCTGCTGGAATTTTATCTATTTATGGGCCAGCCCAATAACAATTTCAGAAATTCCTAATAAATCCTAGAGGCCCACCTAGCCCATTCATGCAAGGCAAGGGGCACTTCTAAAGTTTGGCCCCACATTGCTAGTTTAGAGGAAGCTCGACCTCTTTATAAGGGAGGTTCTTTCCCCACATGTATGAGCATGAGAAGAAAAGGGACATCCACGCGCGCTCCTCCTCCGCCGCCCACCTCGCCACGCCTCGTCACGACGTGTCGCGCCGTGCCGCACCGCGGGTTGAGGGAATGAGCCGAGCCAGTGTCTAAATTTTTGCCACGCACGACTGATGACCCACAAGTCTAGGGGATCTATCATAGATTTTCGATAAGTAAGAGTGTCGAATCCAACGAGGAGCAGAAGGAAATGATAAGCAGTTTTCAGTACGGTATTCTCTGCAAGCACTGAAATTATCGGTAACAGATAGTTTTGTGATAAGGTAATTTGTAACGAGTAGCAAGTAATAAAAGTAAATAAGGTGCGGCGACCCTTCATCTATTTTAAGGACTAGCTACGTCCGAATTCCCGACCCCTCCAAGCCAGATACCCGCGGAGAGGAGGATGTAACTCAAGACCTGAGCTTAGGATCAGGCAACGGGATAGATTCATTGGACAACATCCAAGAATCCGAACTTCAGAGTTTAAAAACTCTTCGACCTCCGAATCTTGGATTGGGTGAGGTTTCAGATTCAACGACACCCGCCCACCCAAACATAAGCGATCTCTCCCAAATCAGGAAGAGGCCCGAGGAAACAGTACATCATTACTGGGCCAGATTCCTCCCGGTTATGAACAGGATAAAGAATTGCCACGAGGGAGACATGATCTCAATTTTTTGCAGTAGTTGCACGGATGAGGGAATCCTTAACGCCGTAAGTCGTCGTGATATTACACGCTTCGCTGACTTGGCATCCATAGTACGAAAATATTGTGCGATGGAAAGCGCCTGGAAAACCGAAATAAAATTTTGGGATAATCCAGCCTTGAATAGTAATCCCGTCCGAACTAAGAGGGTGCGTCATCATAGGACACCCGGGATAAACACCAAAAAGCCAAAACCCTCTACAGGGCATGGAACCGTACTGGATAGGTGGCTTGACAGACCCTGTAGAATGCACAGTACAGAGGACGCCACACCAACTCACAGCCTTAGAGCATGTTGGATACTCCGGTAGGTGGCCAAAATTGGCGAGGACCTCTTAATTCTTGAGGCCGCAGAAAGCCAGCCCAAGGACACCAGTACCATTCTCACAGTCTTCGAGACTTTCGCATCAAACAATGTGCGAAAAAGAACACTCCGCAGCCTCGCCGAAGTCTATCAAGTTGCAACAATAAATCCATGGAGCGACACTGCTATTACCTTCAACGCAAGTGATGAACCTAAATTCCGGACAGCCCGAGCACCATCCGCATTGGTCCTCAGTCCCATAGTGGACGGTTTTCGCCTCACCAAGGTGCTCATAGATGGAGGCAGCGGATTGAACCTCATTTATGAGGAAACCCTTGAAAAAATGGAAATAGACTGGAACCGCGTCGAGTGAAGCAGCACAACCTTTAGAGGAATAATCCCCAGTCGGGAAGCGCGCTGCACAGGAAAAATCACACTAGATGTGGTGTTCGGCACGCCGGATAATTACAGGTCCGAAGAAGTCACGTTTCAAGTGGCCCCGTTTAAGAGCGGACATCACGCTTTACTGGGACGGGAAACATTCACAATCTTCCAAGCAATACCCCATTACGGGTACATGAAGCTTAAGATTCCCGGGCCGAACGGAATTATCACTCTAGCTAGTGATCCGGACGTTGCACTCCGCGCCGAAAACAAGACGGCCGCATTAGCCCTTGAGGCACTATCCGAAGCCCTTCGGCGTTTTTCCAAACCCAAAAGACAGGCTATGGGAGAGGAGCTAGCCAAGCTATTGGAGGCCGGATTCATTAGAGACATAAAACATCCGTACTGGCTAGCAAACTTTGTGATGGTACCAAAGAAGGAAAAATCCTAGCGCCTGTGTGTCGATTTTAAAGACCTTAACAAGGCTTGCCCAAAGGATCCCTTCCCCCTCCCCCGTATCGATCAAATTATCGATGCCACCGCAGGACATGACTCGTTGTGTTTCCTCGACGCATACTCCGGTTACCATCAAATCAAGATGGCAGAATCAGACCAAGATGCAACAGCATTCATCACACCATACGGCCCATTCTGCTTCAACACAATGCCCTTCGGGCTGAAAAACGCCGGCGCAACATATCAGCGCATGATCCAGACATGTCTGGCAAATCAGATCGGCAAAACAATGGAGGCGTATGTGGATGATGTGGTCGTCAAATCAAGACATGTCGAATCTCTAATAGACGACTTGAGGCTTACATTCGATAACCTCCGAAAATACGACATCAAGCTCAACCCGGAAAAATGCGTCTTCGGCGTTCCAGCCGGAAAGCTCTTGGGCTTCATTGTATCCGGTAAAGGAATTGAAGCTAATCCAGCCAAGATTCGAGCTTTGTCACAATTGGATATCCCAAAGGACCTCAAACAAATAAAAAAATTAACCGGATGCGTGGTGGCTTTAAGCCGCTTCATCTCTCGCTTGGGAGAAAAGGCACTACCCCTCTATCGCCTCCTTCGGCGCACCGAACACTTCGAGTGGACGGAGGCCGCCACGGCCAGACTTGATGAAATAAAAGCCATATTGGCAACAAACCCAGTCCTGGCCGCGCCGAACACCGGCGAACCAATGTTATTGTACATTGCGGCAACACATCAAGTTGTCAGCGCAGTGCTCATTGTCGAGCGGGAAACGGATGGACACAAATTCCCCCTTCAAAGGTCGGTCTACTACGTATCCACTGTCCTCACTCCATGCAAATCACGGTACCCGCATTATCAAAAGATTGCATACGCGGTATTCATGGCATCCCGGAAGCTATGACGCTACTTTCAAGAGTGTTCCATAACAGTAGCCTCGGAAGTACCACTCAACGATATTATCAACAACCACGACGCAACGGGCCGGATTGCAAAATGGGCCATCGAGCTCCTCCCGTTCGATATAACCGATAAGCCACGGCGAGCTATTAAATCGCAAGTTTTGGCCGACTTCGTCGCAGAATGGACGGAGGCCGAGCTCCCTAAAGAGTACGGCACATATTCAAACTGGATTATGCATTTCGACGGCTGCAAAATGTTGGCCGGACTGGGGGCTGGCGTCGTCCTGACGTCCCCCACAGGAGACACAGTCCAATATGTGCTCCAGATCATGTACATGGATTCCAACAATGCAGCCGAATATGAGGCCCTCCTACATGGTCTTCAGATAGCAGTATCCATGGGTATCCAACGCCTAGAGGTACGCGGGGATTCAAACCTCGCGATATCCCAAATAAATGGAGATTTCGACGCCAAGGACCCAAAAATGGCAGCTTACCGCAACGCCGTCCTAAAAATGTCAGCTCGGTTCGAAGGGCTGGAGTTTCACCATATAGCCCGAGAAAACAATCAAGCAGCTGACGTCCTGGCACGCATCGGAGCAAAACACGATGCAGTCCCCCCAACATCTTTTTGGAAAGATTGTTCAAGCCATCTGTAGCATGGGAGGGGGAACCCACAAATAACAACTTGGACCCAGCCGCACCACTGGACGCCGAACAATCTAACACAATTGGAGGCTCTGCCAATGAAATTACACCTTCAGCCCACGTAATAATGGCGGTCATCGCCCCGTGGACAGAACCATTCCTAGCCTACCTTACTAGGCAGGAACTCCCGGAGGACCAAAACGAGGCCCGCCGCATAGTGCGGCGATCTAAAGCCTATAGAGTCCATGAGGGAGAGCTTTATAAGAAAAGCACTACCGGAGTCCTTCAAAGGTGCATCTCCGAAGAGGAAGGGCGGAACCTTCTGGCTGAAATTCATGCCGGACTCGATGGTCACCACGCCGCTGCTCGGTCCCTTGTTAGCAAGGCTTTCCGTACAGGCTTTTATTGGCTGACGGCCCGGGCAGACACTCGGGACTTAGTCCAACGATGCGCTGGTTGCCAACCTTTTGCCAACCAGAGCCATATGCCACCCACCGCACTCCAAACTATACCCATCACCTGGCCTTTCGCGGTCTGGGGGCTTGACATGGTCAGACCCCTTAAAGGCGGGACCGATAGGAAAAAATACTTACTGGTCATGGTGGATAAATTCACCAAATGGATAGAAGCCAAGCCTGTTAAAACGGCTGAATCCGGACCTGTGATAGACTTCATATCCGGGGTTGTACACCATTATGGCGTCCCCCACAGCATCATAACCGATAACGGTACGAACTTTACCGCCGACGAGGTAAAACTCTGGTGCAAAAACATGGGCGTCAAGCTCAATTATGCTTCCGTCTATCACCCACAAACCAACGGCCAGGTCGAACATGCAAATGGTCTTATCATGAGCGGCATTAAACCCAGACTGGTGCGGTCCCTCAAGGAATCTAACACGCACTGGGTAGAGGAGCTCGACTCCGTGCTATGGGGGCTGCGGACCACGCCAAATCAAACCACCGGATACACACCATTTTTTATGGTGTACGGCGCAGAGGCAGTTCTGCCCTGTGACATAATTCATGACTCACCTAGAGTGCGCATGTACGAAGAAAGAGAAGCCGATCTCGATCGACGGGACAACTTGGACGCCCTGGAGGAGGAGCGTGACGTGGCAAAAGCCCGTTCCGCATTTTATCAACAGCAGGCCCGAATATATCAAAGCAGAGAAGTACGGGCCAAAAATTACAATGTTGGCGAACTAGTTCTACGCCTGCCGGATAAGAAAAAGGACAAACTCAAGCCCAAGTGGGAAGGTCCATTCATAATCGACCAAGTCCTGACTGGCGGGGCGTACCGCCTGCGAGATGCGTCGGATAACCGACTCGAGCCGAACCCGTGGAACGCCATCCATCTCCGAAGATTCTATGCCTAGCGCCAGACTCTGTGTTCGTCTCCTTCCTCTGTCCATTTTCTGCATTTTTCTGTCTTACATTTCTCTCCTCCCCCTCTTTTCTTTTTATAGCCCTTAAAGGCTCATCTAGTGACGCGCCACTCGTGCTCATTAAACCTGGGGGCTTCTTTAACAGAAGCTTATTTATACGGGCTTCATGCCCAACACATGCGTCAAACTTCCGCATGTACCTTTTTCTTCACCATTATATGCATCGATATGACTTAAGTTTTGGCCAAGCTTGGTTGCCTGGCTCCTATGCTTACCCCTACGTTCCCGATTATTCGGCTAGGCAGTAAAGGGAGCACCTCTGCGATTGTTACTACCGGGTCAGCCGGATGTGTACCTCAGACTGGGTGAAGCCGAAAGCTAGCGTTCTTAAGGGAATATTCGGTCGGTGAGATAAAAGATGATCTTTTTACTCGTTTTATGCGCCCCCAGATGCTTTTTTCTGCGTCTTTCTACGCAATCTGGACATGCACTTTAGGGCATGCCTCCCAGCGAAAGGAACCCCTAATGGAACTATTCTCTCTGGAAGATGTTTCTTACTAACCATGTAATATAACATAACTAGTTGGGCACTTGTCTGATAAAGCACTAATGACCCCTACGCCTGGTCTCCACGCATACCACGGTTCTTATATAACCGCTATGGTATTCGGACACACTCCGGACCGTCAGGTCCCGAGGTTGAAGCGAAAAGGTCGGCAACGACAAACGATCTATAATTCGGCTAGAAGGCATTACACATGTCAATTCAAAATTACATAGTCATTCTGACTGATTGTATTCCTCTTCTATACCATCTAACAGGCTGTCTAATTTACAGTCCTGCTGGGAATACTTCGCGGCCAACTCTACTTGGCCGTATACTAAGCTCACAGGGATCTCCTTCCCGTCAGGCCCCACTGGTCCGACCTCGGCCATGTGGTTCGGGTCAGACTTCATAAAACGGGTCTTCACCATGGCCCAGGCTTCCCTAGCGCCTTGTCGGTAGGCCGATATCTTCCACAACCAGAAGCGCCGCCGAGCTCCCTTCAGCTTCTCCGCAAGTTCTCCAAGGCCCTCAGGCAAGGAGTGGGCAGGCCATAAGGCTTGGGCAACACTTCGCATCGCCTGCCGAATTTTCTCGTGTAGTTGCATGAGTTCGGGAAGAAGGTCACTCGTAGAACCGGGCATCTCCTCTGCAGGGCGACCTGTGAGCATACCTACAGACATTACTCTGTTAGTTGACTTCCTCGCCGAACTCTTTTTTCAAAGTTCGTTCAAGCACTTACTAAAAATGCCGCATCGAAGCCGTTGATTCTCCTTCGTGGAGTCCGACAGCTGGCCACGAACATCTTTAAGTTCGACGTCCAGCTTGGTGTTGGCATCCTGAAGATCATTCTTCTCTCGCCTCACCCTTGTCAACATACTCTCACCGGCCTTTAGCTGGCGTAAGAGTTGTTGCTTGTCCAGATCGAGTCCGGCGCCATCTGCAATACGATCTGTCAGATTTGCACCCACACTGCACAATACTAATCTTTCGAAGTGTATCTTGCCTGAGGGGGTCTCTTTGGACTCCCCTGCTGCGGCTAGTGCGGCCTCTAGTTGGGCCTTCCACTTTTCCAGTTCCTGGGATAGTACAGTATTCTTCTCTGTAAGAACCTGCATATTAAATGATCCTTAAATCAGTTGCTCTTACTGTTTCAAGTCTCGAGGGCTACTGGTATATATATATTTGACCAAAATTTTCTTACCCGTATGTCTTTTACATATTGCTCCGTGGCTCTTGCTAAACCATTTTGAGCGGCACGGAGGTACGCATCTCCCGAATTAAAGGCATCTAAAGCCTCTTGGGAGAAACAAGCGTCACGTAGAACTGTCCGGCGACGCCTGTGGTTCATGGCACTCTCCACTTCAGAATTCATGGCAGACAGCCTGTCCTCATCCTCTGTCGGAGGAGCATCCGGTACACGCCTTGTGCTCGCCTCCGCTTCCTAGCCAGCCGTTAGAACCTGGCTGGTGGAGGCGCGATTGGCATCCTCTCCGGATGTAGTCCGGCGAGGTCTCTTCGTTCTGAAGATAGCACGAATGTTAATATGCCCTGACAGAATAACACCAGGGAAACAGAGGGTGCGCTATACCTTTGCGCCGGCATCTCAGTCCGGACTTCATTCCTTTTTGCCCCATGGGGCCCTGCGGCCCCTCGTTGGCTAGCCGCCGCAGGTTCGGCCTCCTGCCTCAGAAAACTCCCCTGCAAAACACGATTGTCGTCAGAAACACCGTAATACGCGAGAGTGCAATCCCTCTCGAGGGAATGAGACTCCGGCTTCTGTCACCTGGGAGGTCGGGATTAACCCTGGGTAATCAGCTGTGATGGCTACCAAGGTATTGTCCTTGCTTAGCTGATGGAACACCCCGTCAATAAGCTCCACCGATATGTCCGGATCCTCTTCGGAGTCCGGATCGAGGGAGCGTTCTGGGTCCTCGGGCTGTGGAGGGCGGCTGTTCATATCCTTTACCTCCTTTCACAGTTCCAGCACTAAAGTCGTTAGACTACATATCTAACCGTGGGAGTATAGAACAAACGGGCAAGCGCAATTATTCACTTACCCAACTTGGAGGATCGTACATAGTAAATCCGGCCTGCGGATTGACGCGGAGGAATTCCTCCTTTTCTCCCTTATACAAAGAGGATAGGATCTTTACTAAGGCGGCGGCTGAGTCCGGCCCCTTATGACTGTAACGCGTGGTGTCATCCTCCCCGTTGAAATCCCACATGGGGTGGCCTCTATATTGGAGCGACTACACCCCCCGCATAATGCATGCGGCCATAACTCCAATCATGGTTAGTCCGGAATGAGCCAACAGTCTTATCCGGCCCATCAGGTAAAGGACGTCTATGTCACTTTCTCTGTGAGAGCTCCGCGGACGCCAGCTCAAGCGTTTCTTCAATGGAGCACTGTTGAACTCAGGGAGACCGACCCGGATAGGGTCCGGTAGCGAGACGTCATCTATGTAAAACCATTCTGAAGGCCAGTCCTCGGACGCCTTCTTTGGGGTTCCGGATAGGTACCCGGTCCCGACGATGCGCCATACTTCGGCTCCGCCCACTTGATATATAGACCCCTTTTCAGAACGGGGCACCAGGCAGAATAACCTCTTCCACAGCGCGAAATGAGCCTCAACGCCTAAAAATAGCTCGCAAAGGGCGATGAAACCCGCTATGTGCAATACGGAGGCGGGCGTGAGATTGTGCAGCTGGAGGCCGTAGAACTCCAGAAGCCCGCGGAGAAATGGGTGAATTGGAAATCCCAGTCCCCTTATTAGATAGGGGACGAGGCACACCCGCTCTCCTTTAGAAGGATTGGGGGTGCTCTCCGCTTGTTTTCCGCCATTATAGGTGGCGAGACCGGCTCGGACCGGGACCATGTATGCCTGAGGGAGGAATCCCTTGGCCTGAAGTGACGCTAACTTGCTATGCAGGATGGTGCAACTCTCCCAGTCCCCGGGTTTGGGACCGGAGGGGCGAGGGGAGGAGCTGCGACGGCTGGTCATGTTGGGATGGACCTTTACTGGAAGCGCTCTGATGATAACTCGCGGAAAGGAGAAGATGTGGTTTGGACCTAAATCTCCATCCCGTTAAATAGGCGGCTCGTTTATACGGCTAGGGGTGTGGAGGTAAAAACGCCCCGGCTTTTCGCATTTGTTTGAACACGTGGAAGATGGCCATTATTGGGCATGGAAGCCGAGGAGCACTACATTACAAAAATCGGACATTATTCCTAAAGGTACACAAGATTTGGAGAAGAACCCGCCTTGCAATGCCGAACAATCTGCGCGCCGGACTCGTCGTTATTGAAGCCTGGTTCGGGGGCTACTGAGGGAGTCCTAGATTAGGGGGTGTTCGGGTAGCCGGACAGATACCTTCGGCCGGACTCCTGGACTATGAAGATACAAGACTGAAGACTTCGTCCAGTGTCCGGATGTGACTTTCCTTGGCGTGGAAGGCAAGCTTGGCGATGCGGATATTCAAGATCTCCTACTATTGTAACCGACTCTGTGTAACCCTAACCCTATCCGGTGTCTATATAAACCGGAGGGTTGTAGTCCGTAGGCAATCAACTCCATACACAACAATCATACCATAGGCTAGCTTCTAGGGTTTAGCCTCCTTGATCTCGTGGTAGATCTACTCTTGTACTACCCATATCATCAATATTAATCAAGCAGGAGTAGGGTATTACCTCCATCGAGAGGGCCCGAACCTGGGTAAAACAAAGTGTTCCCTGCCTCCTGTTACCATCCGGCCTAGACGCACAGTTCGGGGCCCCCTACCCGAGATCCGCCGGTTTTGACACCGACGTTGGTGCTTTCATTGAGAGTTCTTCTGTGCCGTCACGATCAGGAAGGATGCCTTCTTCCGTCTTTAAAGACGGCGCCGTTGCTAAGGGAGCCTTGGCTATCGGGCAAACCCTCCGGCTAGGTGGTTTCCTCATGACCGCATGTTCGGCTGTTGCGCCGACGGTGACCTCTCGGGTAGCCGGACAGATACCTTCGACCGGACTCCTGGACTATGAAGATACAAGATTGAAGACTTCGTCCCGTGTCCGGATGGGACTTTCCTTGGCGTGGAAGGCAAGCTTGGCGACGCGGATATTCATGATCTCCTACTATTGTAACCGACTCTGTGTAACCCTAACCCTATTCGGTTTCTATATAAACCGGAGGGTTGTAGTCCATAGGCAATCAACTCCATACACAACAATCATACCATAGGCTAGCTTCTAGGGTTTTGCCTCCTTGATCTCGTGGTAGATATACTCTTGTACTACCCATATCATCAATATTAATCAAGCAGGAGTAGGGTATTACCTCCATCGAGAGGGCCCGAACCTGGGTAAAACAAAGTGTTCCCTGCCTCCTGTTACCATCTGGCCTAGACGCACAGTTCGCGACCCCCTACCCGAGATCTGCCGGTTTTGACACCGACAGATGACAACATACATCTCATCAAAATATCGAACGAATACCAAATTCACATGACTACTAATAGTAAGACTTCTCTCATGTCCTCAGGAACAAATGTAACTACTCACAAACCATATTCATGTTCATAATCAGAGGGGTATTAATATGGATAATGGATCTGAACATATGATCTTCCACCAATTAAACCAACTAGCATCAACTACAAGGAGTAATCAACACTACTAGCATCCCACAGGTACCAGTCTCAGGGTTGGATGCAAAGATTGGATACAAGAGATGAACTAGGGTTTCAAATGAGATGGTGCTCGTGAAGATGTTGATGGAGATTGACCCCC